>NW_026057576.1:39641894-39941894 GCF_023721935.1 Panthera uncia
AAAGAAAGAAAGAAAGAAAGAAAGAAAGAAAGAAAGAAAGAAAGAAAAGAAAGAACAGGGGGAAAAAGGAAGTACCTAAAGACAAATACAATTATCTGGAGAAAGTATGCGTTTTATAGATTCAATGCACTTATTGTAGAGATAGTCACCCTCAGTTTTTTAGTTTTTATTAATTTTGTTAATAAGTACTTAGTTTTTGGGGTACCTGGGTAGCTTAGTTGGTTAAGCATCCAACTTCGCTCAGGTCATGATCTCTCAGTTCCTGGGTTCGAGGCTGCGTCAGGCTCTGTGCCGAAAGCCCAGACCCTGGAGCCTGCTTCTAATTCTGTGTATCCCTCTCTCTGTCTGCCCCTCCCCCGCCTCTCTCTTCATCTCTCTGTCTCTCAAAAAATGAATAAACGTTAAAAAAATAAAATAATAACAATAATTACTTAGTTTTTCATGGAACAAATATTTGAGGAAAGCTTGGATACTTGTCATGCAGGAAGCATTCTGCTTGACCTCAAAGGTGCAACAATGGAATGGATAGACATGGTCAGTGCTTCGAATATTCCAGTGTCTTTACAACATGAAATTAATTTAAAAAAAATTAAAAAAAGGGAGAGAGAAAGAAAGAGAGAAAGAGAAAATATTCTTCATTCTCTCTCTCTTACTACTGGAGTTTTCTTAGATAAAGGAGAAAATAAACCATCCACTATTAAAGAGTTAAGGGCTTGGATCTATATAGAAATTAAGCAGTTCCTTCAGGAAAACAATACTATCATGGCCTCTGAGCCACCTAGATCTGACTTCTGTTCCTGATGTTTCTTTAATGATTTTTTACATAAATGTTTTATTTTAGAATGCCTGTGGACTTATGGAAAAATTGCAAAGATGGTACAAAGAAATGTCATGTACTCCACACTCAGTTTCCCCATTACTAACATTTATATTAGTATCGTATAGATGGTACATTTCTCATAATTAATGAACCAATATTGATACTACACATTAACTAAAGTCACTACTTAATTCAGATATTTTTAGTTTTGCTCTAACCTCCTTTTTTTTTTCTAGGATGAAGGACACAACACTACATTTAATTTTCATGCCTATTCAGGCAATCTTCTTTCCTTTGCAGAGGACTCCTTTGTTAGAGAGAGGGCTCAGGGTATATTTCACAATGATTACTCTTACCCTCCTGTTGGAAAACATGTACATGAGAACCGGGTTGGTTTCTTGAGTGTGTTACCTCCCACAAAGCAGTCCCAGGATTTTCTCACTCTTCAACTAATGTCAAGCACTCAGCCTCGTGCATTTATGGAAAATCAACGTTGAGCATTCTTACCAGTTCATGACTTCAGCAGCTTCTACTCCTGGTAGGCAGATCTTGACAGTGACTTCAAAGATTTGCCTGTCTCTCCAAATTTCAGGGTGTCAGTTTGCTCTGCAACCTCAATTTTCATATGGGTCAAGGAGAAAGTGTTCGTTTTTCAATTTGTTAAGAATGGGAGTGACAACATCCCAACTGTTTACATGATGTAGCTGATATCATGTCTTTGATTTTATGCAGTGTCAAGGCTGAATATGTTTCGCTGACTTTTATAGTTCTTAAAGATACATCCTAGAGGTGACGGTTGTAAGAAACACTTAAACTTTAGCTTCCTTCTTATAGGAACATTTACTTCTTTTCCGCTGTTTAAAGTAGCATTCGTTTCTTAAAAGACTTCTGCTAAGGAGAGTCATTCTATTAGTAGCTATTAATGAAAAGTCATATCTAGATTGATGATATATGTATAAATAAGCAGAAGAATGCTCTAGTTTTTTGAAAAGAATAAGCAAAGAGGATGTTATTCCTGTATGGGGGGGGAATGGGGTACAGAAATGCTTTTTTCTCTTTTTACAACCATTCTTTCATTGAGAAGATCTTTTTTTTATTTTTTTTATTTAAAAAAAATTTTTTTTAACGTTTACTTATTTTTGAGACAGAGAGAGACAGAGCGTGAACAGGGGAGGGGCAGAGAGAGAGAGAGAGAGAGACACAGAATCAGAAGCAGAAGCAGGCTCCAGGCTCTGAGACATCAGTCCAGAGCCTGACGCGGGGCTCGAACTCACGGACCGTGAGATCGTGACCTGAGCTCAAGTCGGACGCTTAACTGACTGAGCCACCCAGGCGCCCCTGAGAAGATCTTTATGAATCTGGAAGGACAAGGAAAAGAACTCTATTTTTGCTGAAAGTGCACAGACTTAAGAATTCTGCAGCTTAAATTTCCCAATTTCATGTGTGAGATGAAGGTTTCAGCTTTATCCTCTGTATACTGTGGATGATAGTTGTACCCCACAGCCTTCTTGTGATTAGATTACGAAATGGGCGTATAGCTCCAGAATCGGTACACGTAGTTGGTACTCAATAATTAGTTTCTCCTCTTTTTTTTTTTTTTTTTTTAATTCAGTTGGCTACCCTTTCCATCCTATTTCACATCTTTCTGAAGGGACATGAGTTCTTACCGTCTAACTTGACCTTTAATTTGCCCTTGTGAAGAAGGCAAAGTTTGCCAATAAGGAAATGATACTATTTTGAGTTATTAATATAGTCTGACAACTATGCTACTGACTTAATATTCATTATCTTATTTACTCTCACAATATTCCATGTTTATTTTTTGCAGTTTTGGGTCCAAAGACCAAGAAATGTTAACTGTTTGTCCATGATCACATAATCTAAAAAGTGGCTAAACCAGAACTGCAATCAAGTTCTATCAGAAAACAATAATTATGGTTTCATAAACAATCTAAAATTTCATAAAATAAATCTTTCATATATTAATGATGTCCATTTTCAGGAAATGGACAAAGAAAGCCAGACCTGCCTGAAACATGAAGACAGAGAATTGTATTTTCTGAGCCCAGATAACAGGCAAATGCAAACTCAAGAAAAAATTTGAACAAAGTACGTTTTGCCTAATGCAATTGTTGTGAACAAGTGAAGAAGAAAAAACTGAAACTTGAAAAAGAAGCTGATTGCATTTTTTCGTCAGTGACATCTTTATAAACAATTGAACAGAATTATTTTCAATGGCACCTGGGAAATAAATTTCTGAAACAAAATTGTAGAGTCTCCGTATAATGTGATCTTCCAAAATGTCTGACCTTCCTGAGCTAGCATCGAGACTAAGCTTAGTCAGCTTATAGGCTGCTGATTCGGTAAGCCTTTTTAAACTAACAGAATAACTAAAATGATAGCTTAAAACTATCTAGATACGCAATGAGTATGAGATTAGCAGTTTTCTTCTAACAGGTTAGTTTTAGTTGGATTTGACATTTAGCTAATACCTCTTCTTTCATCCAACTGTAATTAACACTTGATCTGTAGTCTTAATACATGTACCACAGATGCCACAAGGCCAGAGTGGAACTTTGTGGATTGATGGACGACCTGCCAATGGAACATCTTATTTTAATGACAATAGGCCTAAGTAAGCTTTCTTTTATCCTGTCTTACTGGACTTATTGGGGTGTGTATTTTGCAACTTGGCTACATTGAAGTTCAAATTCTCCTACCCTGAGGTACTATATATTTTAGCCAGTTATTTAATCTCTTCAAGTTCCATGGATTTCTGAAAATTTGAGTAAGATAACATTTTCAGGTCTATTAGAATGTCATAAGACTTGATTTTCTCTTATATGAGAAGTTAAAAAAAATAATCTTGGGGCCTGTGCTTTTCATTAGATTGCAGAAATTTTCTTTTGAAAAACCCAAGTTTTGTGACAGAGATGAGATTAATGTCATAAGCACTAAAAGCACACAGACTCCAAAGTGTTTAAATCCGGGTCTGTCCCTTATAAACTCTATGTCAGTGGAAAGTTGTTCTAACCCCAATGAACTTCAATTTCTTCACCTGTGAAATAGAGATAAAAGCATCTTTCTTATATGGTTATTGTGAGGAATGTTTTGGGCTTTTTTTTTTTTTTTAATGTGTGTAAATCATCTGTACTTATTAAACCATGACCGGTATTATTATTCAATTAAAACAAAACAGCTTTCTTCTATCCTTACTATTGCTAAGAGCACCAATGTAATTCTATTATTCTCTTATGACATAATGAGAAAGAATGCAGTATTTCTGATTTCAAATATCTACAGAGGCAAGCAATATAAATCGGGTGAATCTGAAGTGCAAAATGATATAAACAGAGATGAAGAATGTGTAAACTGGAAAGTGTATGCCCATTGAGAATCTTTTCCAATTGAAAAAGTTTTAAATGCTACTTTGACCAAACAAATGAAATCTGTAGGATTAATCTGGCCCATTGTTCCCATTGTAAGTGGCTTAACGTGTTGCATAAGGGAGTTAGAGTGTAAAACAAATAACTTTGTCCTCTATAGCATTTTATTTTCTTTTTTGGCCCAGGGAAAATGCTTCCATGTGTTAGAACTTATATTGTATATTCTTCAAAGATGTGTGGCCCTAGAGGTTGTAAAATAATTTCAGAAATCACACATATAGTGATTCTAAATCCACATAATAACTTTTAGAATAACTGTTGTTGGTAGGTGACTTATACCATTTTTTTTTCTGCAGTGGGAATTAAAAACAAAACAAACATATGAGAAATCCATATACTAGTAACTTCAAAGAATTATTTGTAAGGTTCTCTGAGGTCAACCCTAATTCAAGACCAAGGAAAAAGGGTAGAAAGCAGCAGAAAGACATGCTTGTCCTGTGATGAGGACACATCATGCTCCATATACTACTCAAATATCAAAAGTAGGTTATCTATTAAAATACAATTTTTGATGTTGCCTTTATTATAGGAAAATGAGTTTGTTCCTAGAATTTTCTTAAACTGATCCATTTCTAATTTAATCAACTCCCAGGTAACTTTCCCTTCTACTGGATAAACCTGGAAGTTTTTTAATCTTCAATCAGTCTTTTGTTTTATACAGTGGGTAAGTTGAGAGCTGTGGGGGGAGATCTCCCAACTCAAAAACTCGCCCCTCAGTGTGGCCCAGGAGCTCTTCCATAGTTTCTTTGCCATTATATCCAAAACCCTTTTCAAAACCTCTCTGCTCTCATCAAATCTCCAAACCCATTGCTCTACTCTGACTTAAGATTTTCACCTTCTACTTCACAATGAAAAAAGAAGTACTAAGAATAGTCAATTCCACTCACCCTTAATTAGGAGAATTCATGGAGCTCCTTCTTCCCACCTGACGTACCCTCCAACTCACCTCACGACATAAACAACCCAACAAAAACAACTAACGATAAAGAAGGGCTCTGGTTTCTAAATAAACTGGTCATATTTGCAAATTGTGTAAGATGCCTCTTATTAGACATTACCCTTGTCCTATCTGTCCCTTGCAATTGACAAGTAATTCATTTTGCTTCTCTAATATCTTCTGTGCTTCTCTCAATCATGGTGCCTCATAAATGCTTGACTGAAATGATTACTATTCAAGTATAAACACCAGAAATGCTTAGATACATTTTGAAGGATGAAAATTTACAAGAATCTTTAGTCACAATTCTCTGAAAATGACTTGAAAAAGAATATTCTGAAGTTTAAATCTAAACTGGGTAGCTTAGAATTAAAACATCGCATGTCCCCTTAGACATAAAGGAGATGCAATAGCTACTCAATTGTAGAAAAGACTGTACTAAAGATGAAAAAAAAATTGAATTAGGTTGTCTGTCTTTGTCCAGTTGAGTTACTTTTTTTTTTTTTTTTTTTTTTTTTTTTTTTTTTTTTACTTTACTTAGTCTTTCTCAAGTACATGGGGAGAATTACTCTTTCTTCAATTACGAGTAACAGAAGCTCCACTTCCACAAATTCCTTCTGAATTCTGCCATTTTTGCTCTGGGTAACGATCAGAAAAACAAACAAACAAACAAACAAACAAAACACTAGGCAGTTTTCACAACAGGAACATTATTATTCGAGTCTTACTTAAAGGGCGGCAAGGGGGTGAGAGAGGAACCAGAGGAAAGAAATAAGATAAGGAAAAATGGAAAAGGACATCAAAAGGAAGTAGAGGAAATAAGGGAACATAGAAATTGCTAGAATAATGGAAGTAGAGTCAGCCTGGAAGTTGGGGAAAGGAGAGATTTACACCTAAATTTATTTACAGACAGATCTTGTGTCCTTGAGGAGGGGCAGCAGATGCCGTCTCCCTTTTTCATTCTAGAAGCCTCCACTCTGTTCCATTTAGTGTGGTCACTGACACATTATATTTACTTACCAAGTAATCCAGCAGCATACGTAGAGGTCTTCCCTCACTGAATTGCCTTAAGGTATGAACTAAAATGTAAACCTGTGAAGTATCCATAAAGCTGACATAAAACTTTTTGTTCCCAAAGATAGAAAGCAAAAAGAGCATGGCCTTAGGGTAATATACTATGCCTAAAGGCTAACCGCGTCTCCTGCCACACGTTATATTGGAGTGTTATTACATTTTGTCTATTAAGGGCATAGTGCCCTTGGGATTTTACAGGGTTTTGAACATAAATCCTTCTGCAGCTCGAATTTAGTTGATGCAGAAGTATATACCGTGGCTCCAATGCTCATGAGTGGGACAAAATACCAAATCATATCTTGAGATGCCTAATGTGAGTGTCAAATTACCAGCCTCCACCAAGCAAAAGGGAATGCTAATTAAAAGGGTAGGACATGTTCCAGTTGTTCTAATCAAAGAGAGCTTAATCCTTCCATAAGCTGGCTGGCTTTGTTGGAGGAAATTCTGAACAACCTTGTTACTTTTGATAACTGTAAGCCACTGACTCATGGCCCCTTGACAGCTAGCTGAGCATGTAATAACATTTCTCTGTATTTGGGGACTGGCTTAGCTGGCTTTATAATAGATTATTGTGGATGTTAAAGTGAAATGTTAGTCTTTCTTTAAAGCTCTGTATTCCCCAGTAATTAAGGTTATAAAAAGGGCACTGAGCACAATATAGTTTCAAGGTCGCCAAACACAGATATAACAGCCTTCAGTTTGTGTAAATAAGGTATTAACCATAGGTTTATTCTGCAATTGTGTCATGAAAAATAGGTTTTTCAAGAGCAGTTTGATGGGAAAGTATTTTGAGGTGAATTTAAAAATGCTTTTTTTCTCTTTTAGTTCCAAAGAAATTAATGAATAGAAGGGAAAGCAAGTGACATTACAGAAAGACAAGAAACAGAAAAAGAAAAAAAAATATATATATATATATATAATTTTAAAAGTTGAAAGCTATCAGTTAAAAAGAAAAAAACAGATACCTGAGCAGAGTTTCATCCCAAAGCATTTGAGGTTATGGGTATAACAAGAACCTTGAAGAAATCACCACCTTTGGCATGAAATGTCTACAGAGACCACACAAACAAGGATTTCACTTTCACTTTCAAGGCAGTGACAGTTATTGGCTATTTGTGTTTCCAATTCATTGTAAATGGAAAAAGTTAAAGAAAAAGTTCACCCAAGAGAGCCATTTAACCACTTATTTCAAAGGAAGAGATTGATATAGTTTCACTTAACTTTACAGTTTTGATACTTACTCACCATTTGAATCAGATCCTTATGTTCATCATTAAAATAAAGAGAAACGTTACATCGCGTGTTTCATAGGAAATACTTCTTTGTGGTGTTCAATTGCCATATAATTTGAGATGAAAAAAAAAAAGAAAGATTTTCTATTTAAGTACTGTAAAGGTAAAACAACTTCGTATAGAGCAAAAAAGTCACACTAATGGTGTAGATTACTATTGCAGAAGGGTCCTCGAGTTGGGAAAGCATAATTTATAGTGTCAGTAAGGCAATCATATTTTCATTCTACCAGATAAGATCAGGGCAGGTACTCCCCAAGGAGCGAGCCTCTTTGCTTCAATTTTAAACTGATGAAAGGGAGGATGTGCAATGCTTTATAGTGCAGACAAAAATGTCACATCAGTAATTGCTATGCAGGTGCGTAAGTACATGCCAAATAAAACCATAAATTATATTTCTCATGCATTAGGCGTTAATTGTGTCAGTAGTTAAAAGAACAATTACCACATAATATGTACCTTTTTAAAAGATAGAAATACTCAGGAAAATCATTCGGATAACCTTTTGTGAAGAATTAAGACTTCCTTTGAAGGTATTTTACATTTTTGTGCCTATCTTCTAAGCAGAAATCTTTATTTTAGTCAAATTCCTGCCATCAAATGCCATATATAATATATCGAAGGCTTCCAAAATGTATCAAATAAAACTATAATTAGGGATATAATGAATTCATTTGAAGTTACATGGTAGAATAAAATGAAGCTTGCATAATTTTCAGGAAATTAAAGCCATCGTAGACATCACCAGCCCCTTTCTCTCTCCCCACACAAATTTACTCAGTTCCTCCTTTAGAAGAGACAAGAATTTTAATAGCTGTGTACCTCATGCCTGTAAACCTGGTAACCTTGTTTGGGTTGCTCCTCCCATCTGCTCTTTCCTAGGCATAATTTCTGTCCCACATTCACCCAGTCTTTGCCAACCAGAGCCTTTTTCTGGTACTGTTCAAACACAACTTAGGGAGAAGAAGTGTCTTGTTCCTCTCTGGCCATAAGGCAATGAGGATACAAGCACTGGGCTGATAATGCTGAGGTTCAAGTATTGCTGAGAAATGAATGCACAGAGGAAAGCAAAGACAAGAGCAAACAATGGGAAACTGATGGTATTAAAGTTTCCAACATCCTTAAGGGCATATCTACCACTGACTTTTCTGGAGTTCAGTTTGGTGCACTAATTACCAACTCCTTTTGGTTTATGATACTTTGGGTTTTTTATACCCATAAACAAAGGAAATGTGGGAAACACATCTGTGTTCCCGTTGGACTTTGTTGTTGTTGTTAAGCTATTTTATATTAATTGCCTAAGATGCCTAGAACTTGCATTTGAATATGACTCAACCATTTCCCAGATAGATCTCAGTCAAGTGTCTAAACCTCTCTGTGATTCAGTCCCCTTATATTAAATTAGGTAATAAGTATACCTGACTCATGGGAATGTTATGAAGAGAAATGAGTTAATATATGTAAAGAACTTAGACCAGTAGCTGGCACAAGATAATTACAACAATAATAAAATAATATTAGGTTTTATCAAGGCCACTTAAATTGATTATGACTTTTAATCATAACAAAAATCCATATCAGTTGCTTTCAGTCTTCTCATTTCACAGATAAGAACAGTGATTACAGTCATAGTCCTGGCACTGAATTCCAGGTTTCTCTGAATCTGATTATTGTGTTCTTTCCCTTTTATGAGGCTACCTCTCATAATGTTAATATGAAACTCATTTCATTATATTATTGTTTATTATATAAAAGTCCATTTCTTCTGCTAGACGATAAATCTTGTGAGGATGGTAACTATATTAAATTCATTTTGCTAAACGAAGTACTTAGCAATGTACTTGTTCTTCCTCCCTTTCCTTCAATACTTTTCCTTCCTTCTCTTCTGTCCTCCCTTTCCCAGGTCAAATACCTATGCCAAAGGGCCATACAATCTACTGGAAATGATTTGGACTCAGTCTCCCGGCTCCCAAAGTTTCCTTACCTCCACAGAATATTGTCACCCAAACAAAAAACATATTTGCTTATTTTCCTGTGACCTGTGACTGCCCCCTACTTAACTCTCACAGGTGCTATTTCATGAGGTGATCTCTTCTCACTGGTCTGGATTTTGTATGGAGTCTCTGCTATAACTCAGCTTTGCATCTATAGGTCATTTCTCTCCAATCTTCATTGCCCTTGATATGTTCCACAAAGATCACCTTGCCTTTGATTCTAAATTCCCAGCATAGAACTACTATGAATCTCTACCGTGGACCTGTTATACTTGATTACTAATGACTGATCACTTTCACTGTCAAGCTGTATTCCTTCCTGCTAGCCCCAAGATAACACTTCCTGCTCCAGAGAGCAAATCCTCTCCCTAACACACAGCACTACACATACCTCAGAAGGCCATGTTTTTGTCACAAAGCCATGAATTCATAACACATGTAAAGCTAGAAGTGTTGAGGTCAAAGACGGCTCGGTAATATAAAGCCAACATGTTTCTCAAAGGCTGAGGAAAAGCCTAGAAAGTTGCCAGTGACAATTTATAAGTGTCAGATCACTTACAATTGTACTCAGTAAAGGTGGCTTATATTGTAGGACATTCTCCTTTACTTTTAGCAATATACTTTTAGAAATATCTTTTCACCAAACCAACTTTCCTAATGTTTGCAACATCTTTCCAGTTAGCATGTATGATGTGTTGAAACATCTATTATCTAGTACTCTGAAATTTCTCTAAATTTCTCTAAACTCTAAATGTCTTTTAGTCAAGTCGTATATTCATTTGCAAAAATATATTTACTTATAACAAAAAAAGCTAAAATATCTGCTAGACAGGGGCACCTGGGTGGCTCAGTCGGCTGAACATTTGCCTTTGGCTCGGATCATGATCTCATTATTCATGGGTTTGAGCCCTGCGTCAGGCTGTGGGCTGACAGATTGGAGCCTGGAGCCTGCTTTGAATTCTGTGTCTCCCTCTCTCTCTCTGCTCCTCCCCTGCTCACACTCTGTCTCTCTCTCAAAAATAATTAAACATTAAGAAAATTTTTAAAAATAATAAAATATCTGCTAGATAATAACAGACCAAACTAAATAGCCTCAGAGCGTCCAGAAAATTACCTAATTCATTTTAACTTATGAATTTGGAAATATCTTTAAGAGTTTAACTAATACATTTTTTTTCACTGTAACATTGTGACTATCATCATCACAGTGGAATACTCCAAAAGTGGTAGGTTAGAAACAAGTAAATAGAAACGATGTACCCTTTCTCAATACATTTTAAGTGATAAGGAATAAACACAAATAATATCTAAGTTAGCTTGCTGTAGGACTTCATGATAAACAAGTAACAGAGGACTACTTAGAGACTGCTGGTAGGCGTGTAAATTGGCATAACCAATTTGAAACACTATTTAGCATTACTACTAAAGATAGACATTCCTATATCCTATGAACCACCAATTCCACTTCTGGCTACACAACAAAAAAGAAATTAACACATATGCCAAAGATTGGTAAAAGAATGTAAGTAGCAGCACTATAATACCTCCAAACTGGAAACAACCACAATGGATTATCAGAGTAAAAATTTTTAAAAAATAATAAACTGGAACATAATATACTAGAAAATACTATAAAGTAATGATAACAAAAAAATAAATGCAACATTCAAAAATATAAATATGCTTCACTTATGTAATATTGAGGGAAAAAATGTAGGTTTAAGAAAGAGTATGTACAGTATAGATCTATTTATATAAAGTTCAGACAAAACCAATCTATTTTGTTAAAAGACAGGATAATGATTATCCTTTGGTGGCATGTAGATATTGAAGTTGATTACAAAAAATTCTTCTAGAGGATTGATAATAGTTACACGAGTATATTTGCTTTCTGAAAATTCACTGAACTGTGCAATGATGATATCTTCACCTTTCAGGTTTTATGCTATCCTTCAATGAATAGTTTACCTGAACTAGAAAAACAGTCACAAAGTGAAATATTAAAAATGGCAACTTCTAAGGGCACCTGGGTGGCTCAGTTGGTTAAGTGGCCGGCTCTTGATTTTGGTTCAGGTCATGATCCATGGTCATGGGATCAAGCCCTGTGTCAGTATCCAAGCTGAGGGTAGAGCCTGCTTGGGATTCTCTCTCACCCTCTCTCTATGCCCCTCCCCTGCTCGCATGGGTGCACTCTCTCTCAAAATAGATAAATAAACTTTTTGAAAAAAATTAAAAATGGCAACTTCTACATGAGTTTACAGAACGGTTCACTTAATCACAGAGAAGTCGAGCAAGGGCTTGTGGAAAATATGAAGACTAAATGGAGTCTTGAAAAAAGTATAGGAGTAATTCCCTGTAATTCATCTTGATAGTAGTATCTGTTAGAATGCAGTTTAACTAAAAATAACACAGCAAAAAGAAAAAAAAAAAGAAAGAAAAGAAAAAAAGAGCAAATGAATCAGTGTAGCTTAAGCAAGATAAAAATGTATTTCTCTCTCATTAAAGAAGAAATTGAGAGATTGAGTCCAAGTGAGGTATGGCATATCCAACATGTTTGCCAGACACCAGCTCGCATCTTGGTTGTATCATGGTGTACAATGTTGGTGTATGGCTGGATTTCCAAATTCCTCATGATCCAATATGACTGCTGGAAATACAGCTCTCAGAGTCTTGATGCTGAGTGGGCAAAGGAAGCAAAACAAAAGGAAAAAAAATGGACTCTTCAGTTGAATAATTTCCCTTTAAACCTTTGTCTAATGGGAGCTACATTCCCATTTATATCTCATTAGACACATGGCCACAATTATCCCAGGAAGAAGTTGGAAAATGCAGTCTTTCATTCTGAGAGGTAAAGTACTGAGTTAAAAATGAGTCTGTTATTAATTGAAACAGGATAAAAGAGTTTGCGATAGGTAGATAAAGTTCTCTGCCACAGTTGAAAACAGTAAATTGGTATCACTAAGGACCCACATTGTAAAACACCAGTTTTGAGGCATAGAACTGATTTTGAAATAAACAAATGGCCATCTCTGTGACCTTAGAGGAGAGTAAAGTGTGGTACCTGTCTGTGGAAGTGTAGAAGTAGCAGGATTTGCAGGTCTTATTTCTTTCTCTTTTTCTTTTCATTTTTCCTTTATATAGCCTCATCCAAAGAAAAAGATAAATAGCTAGAACAAAAAATATTTTCTTACATGATTTCATATTTAAACATTTGAAAGAAGCTTTTGTAAATGTTTTGAAATATCTCTGCGTCCAAAGTTAGCCCTATGTAAGGAGGGACCACTATTAATGATAAGATTCTTTGTTTTTTGAAATTCTGGCCACATCTTTTCATCAGAGATACTGATCAGGGCAATTTTGTCTTGTAGGCTTTCCCTGAGGTCAAATGCACTTAGAGATAACTGTAAATGGTATTCGTTGCAGACTGAGCTGCTCTAGCAAAAATACCATAGACTGGGGGGCTTATTAACAACAGAAATTTATATCTCACAGTTCTGGAGGCTGTGAGTTCACGATTAGGGTGCTAGCATGGTCAAGCTCTGGCGAGAAACCTCTTCCAGGTTAGAGATTGCTGGCTTCTTGTAGGATCTCCACAAGGCAGAGTAGAGAGAAGAAGGAAGCTCTCTCGTGTGTGACTCTAATAAAGATACTGGTCCCACTCGTGAGGGCTCCACTGGCATGACCTGATCAGATCCGAATAACATTCCAAAGGCCCCACCCCTCCTAACACCGAGGGTAGGGTTTCAACATAAGTATTTTGGAGGGGATGCAACCCATCAGTCCATAGCAAGCACTGAGAAAACGTTTACACTAACCAAGCTACAGAAATATTTCAAGGTACTCTGCCTAGTTTCTTCAAGTACAAGATTCTAGTTCACAGGAATTACCTGAGATGGGTAAAAGCCCCTACTAGACTGCACATCCCTCAAAGTCAAGAACTGTTCATACTTGTGTATGTCTAGAATCTAGTAGAGTGCCCAGCGCTTAATAGGCTTTTAAAATTCGATTATGGAATAAGTGAATTGGATTCTGGTAACAAAAGTCAGCTGTACTCACACAAAAAATGTATTCTCTCCCTGTATAAAGTGAAACTAACTGTGTATGAAGTGAAATGTGTCTGCTCAGCACATCTTGAATCCAGGTAGAGGTAAGTGACCATTTCTCGCCAATGGAATGTGAGCAGAAGATGATGAGTAAATCCCTGGGCCAGGGCTTTTGAAAAGCAGGTGCACTGTGCTCTCTTCTTCTTCAAGTTTGAGGTAGAGATTTTGAGATATAGAGATGGTGCAGCCATAAAATGGAGCAGAGCTAGGTCATTGTATCACCACATGGAGTAGAGCTACTCCAAAATAAGAAAAGCCACATTGGATTCATTGCTGAGCAAGAAATATTCTGTAGGATGAAGCCATTGAGATTTGGGGATTTATTTGTTAAATCAACAAACATAACCATAACAAAGGCAAAAATCACTCCCTAAAAGATAGACTATATAAGTTTGTGTTCTAAAATAATGTGACCTCTGAACAAGGGAAAGAATATAGGCTGAAGCCTTTCATGTACCAGCATCTGCACTTGTAGCTTGTATCGGCCATGCTGCTTTTTTTTCTTTAGCGAAGATATACATATATGAAAATGTTCTTGCTTAGTCACTGCCATCAGTACCTGTAAAAAAGAACTATTAAAACTCTATTAAATACAAATTCTTATATTCCCTACTTTGAGGTCCCAAATCACGTGAATACTTCTGCTAATTCAGGATTTCTCAACCTCAGTATTATTGACATTTGGGGTCAGATAATTCTTGGTATAGGGGATTGTCTTGCATATTGTAGGATGTTTAACAGCATTCCCGACCTCTACTCAGTAGATGTCCATAACACCCTGCCATTTGTGACAACCAGAAATGTCTTCAGATAGGAGGTATTGCCAAATGACCTCTTGTGGGCAAACTCCCTCCTGATTGAGAATCACTTGTGATCTGAACCATCATATGCCATTCCAAACCATAAGTATGTATTGTCAGAAAAAGACACCTGTTGGATTGTTATGCAGCATGTCTCATTTATTCAAATTGAGTAACCTCATGCTAACATATCTTTGTTGCTTTCTAATTAAAAAACTACAAAATACAAAAATCCATAATAGTGAATCTGTTTAATCTAATTTGGGATTTGATGAGAACACATCTTTACATTATATCAATGTATGGCACATAGTATACATTAAAAAAAAAAGACCTGTTGATAATATTTTAACCCCCTCCTGAGCTAAACATTGTACCAAAATACATATTTGATATGGAGAAATACAGTTCATTCATTTATTCAAGAAATACTAAGTTACTAAAGACAAGTTTTATGCTAGGAGCTGGAGTCACGTAGAAAATTTGATAATTATGATAGTCACTTGAATCATTTTCCAGAAAGACTGCATTGCTCCATCAAAGCCTTACAAGGCAGACTGTGCATGTTATGTCCACATATTTAAATCTATAAAAATAAAGGTTTGCAGTTGCTTTTCCCTAAAAGTCTATATAAATATTATGCAGCAAGAAAAACATCAATTTTTGCATTTTATAGTCTTGATATTTAATTAAGAATGTAAACATGAGTATTAAATCAAATTTCTGAAATATACGTTTGCATAATGGTAGAGCCATCATAGTGTATGTAATAGAGATTGAAATGTAAAACTTTTTAAAAGTTTATTTACTTATTTTGAGAAAGAGTGAGAGAAGAGAGAGAGAGAGGGAGAGAAACCCAAGCAGGCCCTGAGCTGTCAACATGGAGCCTGATGTGGGGCTAGAACCCACGCACTGTGAGATCATGACCTGAGTCAAAACCAAGAGTAGGGCGCTGAACCGACTGAGCCACCCAGGTGCTCCTAAAATGTAAAAGTTTTTATAGGATTTCATATCTTATATTTATCACTCACATCATGGTATTTTGAGAATAATTTTATCAATCAGTTTGATTCTCTTTTTATTCTTTAAGCTAAAATGATTACTAATAGAATGCATGCTCCAATAGTTCAAAATAGGAAAAATGAAAGAAGACTTAGATCAATATAGATATGTTTGAAGTCTTTGATATGTCCCTTTCTTAAGATTTTGAGAGTTTCTGATCGTTTGTTTTACTTGTTTTTAAAATGAACTGAAAATAAATTTCAGGTCAAGGCTTAATGATCACAACTCATAGCCTTTTTGGAGTAGAACTTGCATTTCTTTTGTACCAACACATTTTCTAACACTTGTCACTTCCTACAATGTGTTTAAAGCTAACCTAAGGAGTTTCCTATTTGTGAAGGTAGTGTTAAGAGGTTCCGGCTGACCTGAGTTGTTAATATCTAGGCAATCTCTAGAGAGGTGAAACCGTTGGGGAGTTTGCTCCAAATGCCCCTGTCCACTCCCAGAGTCCTTCATAGGACACAAGTACTTAGATAATCAGCCATAGGGGAGGAGAAGCAGTCAAACCCACGTAATGAAATCCTGCCTAGGTGGCAGCTTAGGAGTCAGGTCTGGGAGTGACAGCAGTGTCCAGAAATTAGTAGGTCCTCAATTAAAAGTTGCTAACTGAAGACTGAATGCTTGAATACTAGAATGGGACCTTTCTAAAGTGGATTCTGTGGACTCTATTAGTACCTGGCCCAGCTAGACACATTTTGAAATAGACACATTTGGTAGCTTCAGAGCCTGCTTTGCTCATGAGTGATATCTCGAGAATGTAGGACTGCGTTTAGAAATCATACTGCTAGTGGCAAATATAAAAGTACAAGTTAGAAACTAGTTCTTAATTGTTACTAGAAATAGAGCTTTCCTTTTAGAGCAACATGTTCCAAAACAGCTTTTGAAACATTTACCTAAAACATGAGCAAATAAATAGATTTTACAACCTTTGGGGCATTTTCAGTCTGTTTATATTTTTAGCCATTCCTCTCCCATTTAGAATAAGAACACCGGTTCCCACCATTCCATAACTGCAATATTTACTCTGGGACTTAAGAGTCGCACACAGTCCTTTAGCTGCTGGCAGTTTTGTTGATAGATAACCTCTGGTGTTTCATGACTTGGAAGCCTCAATATTCCTGCACTTGAGAGCTTGGTAAGACTGCCTCCTTCCACTACACACGAAATTGTTAATTAGCTGATTATCCTAACACCTTAGCTAACACTCTTATCTGAGAATACCTTCTGCTTACACTGGCATGATACAAGGGACAGTACCTTGCTCCTGGCTTCTCTCTGCCAAGCCTTGATCCTTCAATCCTTCTCCTTCCAGACAAAGCAAAAATGATGGAGAACAGGGGTAGAAAAGATGAAAGATCTCCTTACTCTATAGTTGGTGTAATCCTGAACCAACTTTATGGTTTTGCCCTACTGATCATGATCATATCATAACATGAACAGTATGGGAAAGAGCTTCTGCAAAAGCCTTCAAAAAAGCTGATTTTTCCCTCTCCTTTTGGGGAGAGGGCGAAGTGGCCAGCAAGTACATCACTTCAATAGCGCAGGTAATTTCAATCAGTGTTACTTTGATCGTCTTCCTCTTCCAATGTGATTCTCTTCCACGAATCTTTTCAAACCTGTCCCTAACACAAACATACATATCTATGTATACATACACAAGTATGTACACATACTGACAAATCCTGAACGGTGAACAGTGAAGTTTTCTCTTCAAGTACCTTCTAACTCACAACTTCTCTTTCTTAGAAATGCCTCAGGTAATAAAGTGACATAAAAGAGGCAATTACATGGCATTTACCACATAAATACTAATCTGGGGGAAATAAAGAACTATTAAGAGTCTATATTTGGAATCTTTGAGCCTACATTTTATCAAAGTAAGATGCAAGGACTTTAAAAGAATGAGATATGTTTTTATTGGACAATTGAACATTCATTTTAAAGAGGAAAAAATGTATTATCCTTAACATATCCATAAGAGCTAAAGTTTAGGTCAACTTTATCCAGCTCGTCAAGGTCAGTTATTTGATAAACAGTGACTGTTTCATCCTTAAAAATCCTGCTTTTGATAAATAATCTCCAGGTAATAATTGTTACTTCCACTACCTTATAAAGACTTTTTTTTTCTGAGTGTGGGGTCAAACTAACCTTTCACTAAATCAAAGCAGTGAACCAGATGCTTAGAATAAGGATGATAATTAAACCATGGCCTTGTAAGAACAAAGGATCATTTGAAGAAGGCATTTATATGCCGGAGTCATTTCTTTTGTTCTTGTTTTGTTTTGCATCTCATGGTAATTTAATTCATAAGAGGTTTGAAAAACATATTGATAATATTTATTATGTGACAGCATATCAACATTTCAGAAAATCTTCCTGTACCTTGGGATCAATTTACCTTTGTTTCCAGTTTTGTGGCAGTTAAATGTACTTAAATTTTCAATCTTATCAAAAGATGGACAACAAACTATGTAGGCTTCATCGATTTACAATGATTATTAATAAGTGTTTCCCTGTAAAGATATTAAAGATAATTATTGATGTGAGTTTGGATAAATATGATTAGGTCAAAATATAAAATTCCACACATTCACGTTAATAAAGCCAAGATTTAATCATCATTTAATATTTATGTATAATTTTTGTGTATAAAAAAAGGAAAACACATTTTTGTGATATGTTCTCCTTTTTACAAAAGTACTATAGTCCTGCTTATATTCTTTTATTCCTATTGGACAAAGAAAGAAAATAAAGCATAGCATATCAAAATAGTCTGAAAAGCACAGTTCCTCATATACTTAAAAGAAAGAACCTCATCTCTAAAATATAACCTTAAGCATTAGAAATTTTCTGAACCAGATTGTCATTGAACACAGTGAATCCTAACAGATGAAAATAATCTTTATTTAATTATTCAACAAATATTTACCATGCACTTCCCATATGCTAGGCACTGTGTTATTTAATGTAAATGTAGCAGTAGATCTTCTGCTGAAAGTGAAAACATCAATGAAAATTCCAAAAAAAAAAGTCCTTAGAACATTTACAGAATGCACACAAAGAGTAGCCCACAAAGGAAATTAGGAAATAATCAAAAAGAAAAAAAGACAAATAATTCATTGTATAAAAAGTATCCAGCAACTTCAGATATTGCCAGTAGGTCAAATGAAAAGAACATTAATTTTTATCTATTGGAAATAAGACAGAGTGGGGAGTTTACTGAAAGAAATTTTCCTGCTATGGCGTGGCAATGATGGAGTTGTCGTGGTTTGAGTGAGGGACATAAGGAAATGGAGAAAGCCAGTGTTGCAAACTTTTGAGATGCCTTGAAGAGAAGAAAACTATAGTAAGACTAGAAAGCCAAAAGATTGAGGGGGTTTAATGGGAAACCTTGGTAACTTGATGTTTATAAGCTAATGGAAAGGAGTCAGCAGGGAGGGCAAGAATGAACATATAAAGAATAGAGAAAGAAAGAGCATAAAACTGAGAAGTAGTGTTGCGTCCTTTGGCAAAGGAGAGTTAAAGAACAGTCTAGATGCAGATCAGTATATTAGTCTGGTGGCAGAAGTAGAGACTGATCTATTAAATGGGAAGACATTAATTCAATAATTATGTCTTCTACACTGTTGTAGATATTACTGAATGTAGGAGAAAAGGAAAGAGGGGGATGTGAGGAGAGTTTTGGGAGATTTATGGGGACTTATGCAAAAATATTTAAATAGCTATTTTAAAGAATGGGAGCAAGGAGTGAAGAAGGAATTGTGAAAGTTACAAGTTGTGATTAAGGTTCAAGGTGAGGTTGGGTGCCATAAATCTGTAGTGTGACAAATCTACCTCATTTTGCAAGCATCTCCAGTAGTGCTCACTGACTAGGTGTGTGTGTAGAGAAGGTGGGCACTTTTTCCCCCCAGGCATTGTGATCAAAACATCATAGAGAAAAAGAACTGTAAAAAAAAAAATAATCAGAGAATGTTTGACGTGATGGGTAAGGAATCTTAGATGAGGAAGAAAAAGATCATGAGAAGTGAAAGAAAGGAAAAATAGAGGGTCTAAGCAACAGGAGGACTTCATAACAGGTGAAGAAAATGTAACCTGATACTAACTGAGATGAATAAGCTGATTTGTGATTTGGGAAAGGAACCATTCAACTCAAGTGTTAATTGGTTGGGAATTTCCAGGTGATGATAAGATGGAGTGTAGGAGAATATTGAGTGAAGATAAAAGTCACTAAAGGCTAAAAAAGAATCACAAAATGGAAAAGGTAGGGCACTGAGTCCTGAAGTCAACCAAAAAGAATTCATATTGTTTCTCAGTGTGTGAAGCACTCCAAATAAAGTGGATAACCAAGGGAGGTATTATAACCCATCTGACAAAATTGACAGTCAAGAAAACACCCAAGAAAATAAACACCCAAGTGTTTGAATAACACTTCAAAGTGGATATAAAAGAAAAAGGAAATATTTCATAATGGAAAGTGTGTGGGATTTGGAATCTGATAGACTGGCATTCTAACCCAGCTCTACCATTTACTAGTTCTGCGCCATTGTCTAGCTAAGCATAGGCTTTATCAGTAGTAAAAAGGGGATTCACTTCATATATATCTGTTGGTCTATTTCTCCATGCCAGAGAATGGGTTAAATGGTAAAATAATTGTATCTTGTGCTTCAGATTGTTGTCAGAATGAAATAAGGGAATGAATGTAAATTCAGATGTGTTAATAAATAAATATTGCTATTGTCTCATTATTGTTCTAATTTCTAAGATCTTTTAAAATTCATGTTTCAACAAAAATAATAACAACAGTAGTTAAGTACATGTTTTATTGCTGCCATATGAAGACACTTAGAGGTCGTTAGGATAATCTCAATATTTGTATCTTTGAATAAAGTATGCATTTCTAATTCTGTTGAGCTTATTTAACAATTGGATTGTTACCTACTCTTTGGAGGGTAACATGCCCCAGGATTTTACTTAATTAAGTGATTTATTTGTAAGAAATTAATTTGGAATTATGACACTATATGGTTATAGCATGTCAGTCTCTTTGCTACTGAAGCATAATCTACCCTATGATTTTTAAAAAGTGAGTAATTAAATATTATTATATATTTTGTTAATTTCATCTCAATATAAACAAATATTGAGTTATATGCTCATATAACTATGAAAGTTTAAGAGATATATGTAATTCTTTGCAAAGATTGCGATTCAAAATACTGTGTGGGTCTGATGTATCTATAAAAATGCTTTGTAATTACTTTGAAATTTAAAATAATTTATTGTTTAAGTGGGAAACATGCAGATTCTTAATATTTACTGAAATTACACAATTCAAGTGGGTTCATCATCTGTTTTCAAAACAATTATCATTGTGATGGTAGTGACTATAACATTGTTAAATCCTACTACATCCCAATGGTACCTTGTAATGAAAAACTGGCTAACATTTTTAGATTTTTTTCTGGCTGGATAGGTTGCCTACTGGGAAAAAAAAACGTAAAAATACTAAAATACTTCTGAGAATAATCTGTTCCTTACTAAAGCAATTTTTAATTATTGCTACATTCAAGCAATCTACCCATGCTTTCTAGTCTAATTGGAGTTATAAGGATCCCCTTTCAGTGTTGGGAAAAGTCCTTTTAATCGTAATTGGTCCTATGACCTCTGGTCTAGACCACCACTGTGTGGGAGCTGACACTTCCTTCTCTGACTAAGCACCAGCAGGTCTTTTGATTGCTTGGTGCAGATGGCTGGGAATCACAGCCGGTAATAGAGGTAGGCTGCAGAATTTATAATCACTTCTTTTCTTCTTTTAACCAGCACACCTTTCCACATTTGTTCAAAACCTATTTCCTGCAACGTGGAGACTATGAAGCTAGTATGAGAATAGATTATCACACTTTGGGTATGTTCTCCTTAATTATTCTCAAATTTCTTTTCTAAATCACCTACTTTAGGGTTTACTAAGAGTGACGAAATTCAGAGTGTGGATTAGCATTTTAATTTTACTAAAGAGCACTGGCAGTTTAACACTGGGATTCATAATACTCCTCCTTCTCACAAAGAGCCTGTTTTTAAGCCTAACATCAATCTACAAAACATAACAAGCAGGATTATACAGAAACACACATGCAGAACATTTTCATCATAACAGATGAGTGGCTCTCAGAGCAGACAAGAACCCATAGGGTATTCACTGCCATGACTCACTTGTCTTTTCAAAATCCCGTCTCTACTCTACATGTACAATTTTAGATCTCACTGCTTCCCAGCATGAGCTGAGATAGAGCTGCTTGCTCTTTTTAAGTATACTCTGTTCACTTTCTACTCTAAGCTCTTTTTTGTACCATTGCCCCAAATTTATGGGACTACATTTCCCTTCCCACTCTCTTTTCGTATCTTAACTATTTTCTTTTAATTTCAGTTTTATTGAGGTATAATGGACAAAAAATTTAAGATATTTAAAGTGCATATCATGGTGAGTTGAGATTGTGAAAGGAGTCTCCCCAACAAGTTAATTAACACATCTGTCACCTCACAAATTTTCTGTTCCTTCTTTCTTTTTTTCGTTTCAGTGAGAATATTTAAGTTCTACTCTCAGCAACTTCAATTACACAATGCAACTATAGTCACCATGTTTTACATTATATCCTCAAACCTTACCCATTTTTTAAAGCTTTATTTATTTATTTATTTTGAGAGAGAATGAGAAAGAGAGAGAGAGGTAGAGAGAGACAGAATCCCGATCAGGCTCTGTTTTCACAGTGGGGCTTGAACTCACGAACCATGAGATCATGACCTGAGCAGAAATGAAGAGTCTGACGCTTAACTGACCCAGGTGCCCCAGACCTCATCTTTTTTTTTTTCCATCAATGTTTGTTTACTTTTGAGAGAGAGACAGAGCATGAATAGGGGAGGATCAGAGAAAGGGAGACACAGAATCCGAAGCAGGCTCCAGGCTCTGAGCTGTCAGCACAGAGCCTGACACGGGGCTTGAACCCATGAACTGTGAAATCATGAACTGAGCTGAAGTTTGATGCTTAACCGACTGAGCCACCCAGGCACCCTGACCTTACTCATCCTATAGCTGAAAGTTGGTATCCTTTTACCAACCTCTCCCTACATTCTATCCTCCTGCCCCTAGCAACTACTTATCTACTCTCTGCCTCTATGAGTTTGGCTTTTTTTTTTTTTTTAAGATTATACATATAAATTATGCCAAGCAGTATTTGTCTTTCTTTGTCTGGCTTATTTCACTTAGTATAATGCTCTCACGATCCATCCATGTTGTTGCAAATGACAGGATTTCTCTCTTTCTCATGGCAATATTCCATTGCATATGGATACCACATATTCTTTTATCCACTCATCCATTGAGGAACACTTGGGTTGTTTGCATATCTTGACTATTTTTAGAGAACTTTTTGAGGTACCACTTCCACCAATGCTTTGATGATCTTTCCTACCGGGATTTCTCATTGCTTCTTAAGTATTTGTTTCAGCAAATAGACATTTTTTTTTTTTTTCAGTAGTAGTAGGAACTATTACCATCCAGGGCAAGGGGAATCCTTGGCTAATTCAGAAGTAGGCATATAATGTATTCTTAGTTTTAAAAAGGGGGTGGATATTTCTACCCTTGTATTCCTTTTTCCAACACAACCAGCAGGAATGAGATAGATGCATCCTTTCAAGCTTTTACCTCTCTTTACCTCCATTGTAATGCCGTCACAGAGAGCTGCAGTTGTAAGTAAATCTCAGCATGCCAACTGTTAGGTCCCAATTTTATAAGAAGAAATTCTGCACTTAAGGATGATACCATTCTGTGAGCCGGCTCATTTCCATTTTCTGTAGCAAAGAATGTGAAATATTCTGCCTTCCCTGGACAAATGTAGGCCATACATAACCACTTAATTTCCTGGTCATAGAGGCAGAAGCTTTTGTCTTCTGCCATGTAAGTAGTCCTGGACTATGCTTGGTCCCATTGACCTGACTTGTCAGTTCAGTTCCTCACCTGTATTCCCTCTTGCTGAGGCAAACTGAAGTCTTCCTCTGAGGGAGAAGGGGAAAATATGAAAGAGAGGAATAAACAGCTCATCTAAGTCTCCAAGCCTAAACTCACACTCAACATTAAAAGCCAGAGAAACTCAAAGTTCAGTGAATGTCATCAGGTCTTCATATAGTTCTTAACAAATGAATAATTTCCTTTCCTATTGTTCTTTTTGCACAGATACCGCTTCAGAGAACTCTGAAAAGGAAGAGGAAGAAGTCATGGGGTGCAAGCAACAGTCATGTTCAAATGGGAATAACACTTAACTTCTTAAAATTCCACGTTTAAATACTACAATGAAAAGGGTTTAAAATACTTTCTACAAGTTATTTTGAATTAAAAAATAATTCAAGCCACAGGGACAACCATTACAGTAAAGATGAAATACTGCTTCAATACCTATTCGGACATGGAAACTAGCTCAAGTGAGAATTTAACAATGATTTTTTGCTTTTATTGGCCCCTATTTACCTTGACTTCTTTTCTCTTCTGTTCTCCCTATTTTGTTTCAAAATATTAGATGCCAATGGTGAAAAAAAAAATAATTTTGTAATGAAAAGTTTTCTCATTTCAAATAACATCCTACACCCAGTCTAGTATCCTGTGTAAGCACTATTTACATGTTCGTTTTGTTTTATTATGTTGTGTTGTGTTGTGTTGTGTTTTTTAGGGTGGATAAGGTTATAGCTCTAAAAACATTATTATAGCAATGATTGTGGATTTAACTATCAGTGCTTTATAAGGAAAAAAACACCTAACTTCTGGTTCATCCAAATAATAGTCTTAATTGATTTTACATTTTTGACAAGCACATTATTATACTGTGGTATGATTTTTACGTGTTTTATTGATTATTTTTGTAACAATACATAGTATTCTTAAAATTCAGTTTCTTTTTCCATGAAGTTTATATTACTCTTTTTATTTCAGATTACCTGTCACTTTTTTCAGTCAATAAATATTTCTTGAGTATCTACCATATTCCAGAATCTGTTTCAATCAAAGAGGGTTCAGCAGAGAGCAAAATAGGTAAACAAAAAACCAAAAATAGTCTTGTCCTCAAGGGCTTACATTCTAATATAATAGCTCCAAATTTCAATGGCATGAACACCATGTGCCTGACAAATATTTCTAGCATCAAGGTCAAATACAATCCCTTTTCCTGTTCCCCATCAATTGCTCAAAAATTCGCTATACTCCAATTTATTAAATACTAATTTTTCTTCAGTTATTTGTTTCTGTAGAAGTGTCTATTTTTTATTGGTGATGAAAGAATAATGTGCCTTCAACAAGTATTAAATTTAGGCACCTCACAGTCATCCTTTGTACAAAATGAAAGGCCTTCCCCCCTTCAGCTGTTTTCAGAACACCTTTCTAAGGTGTTCTCATTATTGTATAGGATTCTATAGGTGAACTCATTATTGTATAGGATTGTTGCTCAGATATCATATTTTTAGAGTCAGTATTTCTTGAATTCTCATATATTTAGAGTCAGTTTTTCCTGATACCCCTATATGTATCCTTTGGAAAACTAGATAGGTCTTTTGTCAGCTTTTTTTTAAAAAAATATAAACTATATATATACATACATATACTTATATATACTTGATATATGTGTTATAGATACTGAGAGATATATGTCACATTACTGGATTAAAAGATTAATGCAATGTTATTTAGCAATTATGTTATATATATACATATATGTGTATATATATGTATGTGTGTATATATATATATATATATATATATATATAATTTGCCCAAGACATACCAATTCATTAGACTTACGTGCATTTAATTGGAATTTATAGGTGGGTTGACATTGATTTCACTATTCACACTTTAACATAAGTAATTTCATATACTTTATATTAAGCATGTTTCGTTGTGGTGGTGGTTGTTAACATCCTATATATGATTTTCAATCAGCATGAGCTAGTTGTTCATGAAAATCTTGATTTGGCTGTAGTGGTAGTGTTATTGTAGCAGGAAACAAATAAAAGAAGAAAGAAATGATACCTATCTTTGTGACAGGAGTAGTTTTGCAAACTGCCCTGAGCTACTCAAGAAGTTCAGCTCCTAATCTTCCACAGAAACTGGAAGATAGGGATGCTATCTTCCTTGATGTTTACATTTCAAAGAGGTGGCTCTCAGGTCCCTGAGAAAAACATTTCTGGGTCATAAAGCTGACAAAAGACCAATATAGTTTTTAACAGGACATGTAGATATTTCATGGAGAGAAGAAAGTACTTACACATTTTCTACAGTCATGCCCTAAGAAAAAGGAGAGGAAAGTCTCTTTCCTTATTTTTCAACAGAGAGAAGTGAGCCTGTTTATTATTTTATTTTATTTTTATTTTTTATTTTATTTTATTTTATTTTAAACGTATATTTATTTTTGAGAGACAGAGAGAAACAGAGCATGAGCAGGGGAGGGGCAGAGAGAGAGGAGACGTAGAATCTGAAGCAGGCTCCAGGCTCTGAGCTGTCAGCACATGAGCCCTACACGGGACTCAAACCCACGAATCTTGAGATCATGACCTGAGCCAAAGTCAGAGGCCTAACTGACTGAGCCACCCAGGCGCCCTGAGCCTCTTTAAATTTTTACTTGTCCTTACATTTATATGAAATGTCTGTTTGTATATCATCTTAAAGAGACCTCTCAAAGTTGTATAAACTTGAGGCAATTTGCAAACCGGATATACCCTCAAGATTGTCTCATTGCTTCATTTTTCTTAAATGGGTACAGGAACAGTCCAAGTGATCATAGAGAATATCTTTTAATAAGTGACAAGAGAAGAAACACAGTTACCTTCTTTTTTTTTTTTATCTCTTTATTAAAATAAAGCCTCCAGCAAAAGACTATGTCGATTTTATAAAGCAGTGACTAAAATGTTAGCTATAAGTGTTTTCTTCAGGAAAAAAGAAGAACCTATAAGGTTTATTCCAGGAAGTGTGAAAGTCAGATGAAAGAAAATACATGGTTTAAATAGTAAGGGAAGTAAAACACTGATTAGAAATGAGAAACCCTGTAAATAAAAATGGGAGGTTTAATGATTTTTGCCTTAGTTACTAAACCCCTTATAATGCATGTCATTAGAAAATGATTTAAATATCTGGTGAAGACACACAAGGGGGCAAATTCCAAAGGTGGTTTTGGACCCTTATTAAAAATGCAAGGAAATCGTAACTCTGCATTACAATAGTAATTAACTATGGTTAAAGGCACCCTGTAGAGATGCAATTACCTTTAAAATAATTCTGCAATTTAAGATGTATATTTAATGCATTTATTTTTCAGTTAATTGATAATTTGCCAGTTTAATTAATGTGAAGTCTCCCACTACAAGATATAGGGAACATTTTTCATTCATTTGAGAATATTGTATTGCTATTTCTTGCAAATAATACTTATAATGACCATCTTCTTTGGTGACGCTAAATATAATATCTTTAGAAAGTAGGTGAGAATAAAACAGATACTACAAGGCATCTTCATTTATTGAGTCATTTAAACTTACAATAGTTCATAAGGACGATAATAATTCTCTTTGAAACAAAATAATTATCTCCACATTTTTAAAATAAATTGACTGTAGTTACTTTATAATGGGTGGAATGTCCGGAAATAGAAATTTATAACAAATTCTAAACATACTTATATTTCTAAGTGGCTTACCCCAGGCTCTATTAACAGATTAGAAACATTTCATGATTGTTTAATGGAGGGTGGATTTCTATTAATCAAATCCTGCTTTACACCAATTCCTATCATTAAAAAAGAGGCTCATTTTGTCAAAAGTAAAAATTGCTGCTGGAAAATTTAAATGATAAAATTAAGGGTAGAAAATTTAAATATGTATTAGAGAGAAAATGATAATTATACATTTAAAAATCTTCATAGCAAAGCCATTTACAAAATAAATCTCAGGGTAAGCACATGCTTCAATATTTGAATTATTTACAGTAGGATTACTTGTTTTCATTGATTTGAAAATTGTAGAGCATGTAATCCCTAACACTTCATCGACTTGGTTAAGTTTTTCACGAGCCTTAAATTATTTTATTACTTCTACCTTTGTACCTTGAGTGACAATATTGCTCTTCTTCTCTCCTCCTCTGTCACATGAACTCACTGACCTCTTTTGAAACATTTTCACCTAATAATATCCATAGAGTCTGAGACAGTAATATTGGCGAGAAAGCCCAAAATAGAGTACAAACCATTTCAATTATTTGACAATGGAGGGGGTAGGCTGAAGGCTCATGTTTACGTGGATCGCATAAGAAAGTAGCATGGTCTGTAGCTATAACAATATTAAAGAAACCATCAAAGACTGCTAAAATAGCTATAATCTCTCAGTTTAAAGGGATAATTACTTAACACAAACATCTGATTCAATTGTCTAATTACTTAAATACAGTTTTTTGTTTTTGTTTTTGTTTTTCATCTAGCATTTAAGTTCCATAGACGGATGGAAACTGAGAGATTCTGGGTTTTAACCTTACTCTCTACTCCTTGCAAAGATTCTGTGAGTTTCAAGACATTCTTTTAAAAATTATTTTTGTAGATATCATCAAGACAGGCACAACAGAAGAAGGAGGTTTAGGGAATAAAAACGTGATTATTTAGTGGAAGTCTATTTAGTAAATGGCGACACCAATTCAATGTCAATTCTCAAATTGAGAGAAAAATTGAGGGATGTTCCAGACAAAATCTGAACAGATTACCTGTGAAATTAAACAAATTGTTGTAACATTTATATGGAAGTTCAAACAGTCAATTAGAATCAATACCTATTACGGAAGAAGAAAGAAGTGAAGAGACTTCCGACAACAAACTAAATATTACAACATATTACAAAACTATTTAGTCAAGCCTGTGACATTGGCACAGAAATAGAGTAATAAAGCAATAAAATAAAATACAGAGAATATAAAAATGGGTTTACAGATATATGGACACTAGACTTATGACTTGTCTTTACAGTGCAAAGGGAAATTAATAAATAAATAAAGGAGAATAACTTCATGACATTTGTGTCGTGAAAAATGTTTTAAACTGACAGAAAAAGCAGAAACTCTAAAGAAAATAACTGACAAGTTTAAATACATTAAAACTAAGAACTTCTCACAAACAAGAGCTATTAAGAGATGGTAAACAGCTATAGGGAGACTGAGTTGATGTTTCCAACTACCGACAAGTGGATTGTATCCAAACTATACACAGAACCCCCCAAAATCAATAAATGGAAGACACACAAGCCAATAGGTGAAAAACAACTTAAATGCAGATTTTAAGAAATGAAAATTCAAAAGACCTATAAACATAGAAATAGGACACCCCTTATTAGTTATCAAGAAAAATAAAAATAAAATCACAATGGCATTCAATTGCATGCACACAAGTGTGGCTAGTCCTGAAAAGTGTAACTGTTAACAAGTTTGTTGAGCAAAATAAATTCTCCTATACTATTGTAGAGGAGGGCTTTTTTGTGTGTGTTTATTTTTGACAGAGAGAGAGACAGAGACAGAGACAGAGCTAGAGCATGAGCAGGGGAGGGGCAGAGAGAGGGAGACACAGAACTGGAAGTGGGCTCTAGGCTCCACGCTGTCAGCACGAGGCCCTGCGTGGGACTCAAACTCACAAACTGTGAGATCATGACCTGAGCCGAAGTCGGGAGCTTAACCCACTGAACCATCCAGGCACCCCTGTAGAGGAGTGTTAATTGGTAATGTTCACTTTGGAAAAGAATTTGGCATTATCTGGTGACAAAAGCTCTTTGACCAAATTTTAGTCAGGATCCTTTGAGCCCAGTTCAGGACTAGTCCTAGAACTTGACGTGCAAGTATCCTCTAAATAATTTTCATGAGAATCTCCTCATGCTCATCCCCTATGCTTGATGTCTCTTGTTAGAAATTTTTCATCCACTGACCCCATCACCCTGTTTCCTGGTTATAAATTCCCACATGTGCTTGTTATATTTAGAATTAAGCTCAAGCTCTATTCCCCACTGCAATAGAGTTGACTCCTACTATAGTAGTCTTGGATAAAGCCTTACTGTTTTAACAAGTATCGTGGTAATTATTCTTTAACATTGGTCAGGTAAATGATCTGCATACCCTGTGACCTTGACCATTCCTTTTTAGCTGTATACCTTGTAGAAATGAGTTCTTGAATGTGCCAAGATACTAACATCCAGAAACACTCATAGAAGCAGTGTTTGTGATTACTCCAAATAGAAAGCTACTCAAATATTCATTAAACATAGAATAAAGAAATGCAATATTTTCAAATAACACAATA
This sequence comes from Panthera uncia, assembly GCF_023721935.1. Lineage (NCBI taxonomy): Eukaryota > Metazoa > Chordata > Mammalia > Carnivora > Felidae > Panthera > Panthera uncia. The sequence continues at coordinate 39,671,777 of NW_026057576.1, forward strand.
AAAACAAGCATCAACTACAAGCAATAACATAGATGAATCTTGAAAAGCAATATTGTGTGGGAAATCAAATAGCCAATTTCTGGGTTAGGAGATTATAGGGAACGCATTGCAAAGTAGAACACTGCTTTCTGGCCTTGCCGAAAACAGCAGCCATGTATATCCAAGGGTTAGGTCCTGTCTGTGTTCATAAGTTCCTTAGACCATGTTATCCGATGAAATATCTTAGCCTGTTCTCTACCCTGTTTTCTACATCTGCTCTTCTGTAGTCTTGGGAATGCCTTAACTTGTTTTCCTGCATGTTTTCAATACATTCTTACTGGCATGTAGCCCACTGACATATTCCACATTGTTTCTCTAAATGTATGCTTAATAAATATGGGAGCTTGAGAGCAGCTAAGGGAGGCTTCCCTTAGTCTCCCTCTCACCTCTCTTGACTTGTATAGAGTCTGGAGTAATTCTCTCTGCCGCCCTCAACTTTGCAGGGCAAAGCCGAGAGCCAAACCCACAATACTGAGCAAGAGAAGGTAAATTGAAAGGAATGTTTTCTGCAAAAATAAATTCAAATAAAGTTAAAAAAAAATAAGTAAGACTAAACCACAGTAGGGTTACCTACTATGATGGTCCTTTGAAATGTCAACCTGCTTAGGCAACAGTCCCCAGTTACTCATTCAAACAGTATTTTATAGATGTAGTTAAATCCATAAGCAGTTGATTTTCAATAAGAGATTATCCTAGATAACGTTTGTGCCCTGACTCAATCAGTTTCACAGTCTTAAGGACAGAATGGAGGTTTCTCTGATAAAGAAGAAATTATACTTGTGGCTCACAGTTTCAGCTCACCCATCCTGCCCTTCTTAAATGGTCAGCCCTATATATTTTAGACTTACCTACTCAGCTCCCACAATTGCATAAGCCAATTTCTTGCAATTAATCTCTTAATGCATATCCTATGACTGGTTCTGTGTCTGTTTGAACCTTGACTACTACATACATATATAATGCAGGCATAATTAGGTAAAAAAAAAACAACAACAAAAAACTATAGAGAAGAGGACAGAATTGATAAAATTAAAGGCCAGTATGAATTTCTTATGATTAAGAAGAGATTCACATAAAGATCTCTGAGTGTTGGTAATACTCATTTTTGACTTGAGTGGTGGTAAGAAGTTATCGTTACAGTCATTTATTAACCTATTCATATAGTTTCATCTATTTTTCTAAGTTTCCAGTTTTAATAATTTCAAAACTCCAACTTTTGTGTATCTAATTTATGCTGATACTATATGGGAATCCATATTTCTCATTTAATTTACTATTGGGCAATGATCTGTGGGATAATATATTACTTTTTTTTATTTCTTCCCAGATTTTTAAGTGTTTTTTACAGGGTACATTATGGTGCTTCTTTTTTTCTCCATCCTGTGAATGAATCACTCTAAGTACATGCTGTGAGACTGAGCTGTTATATTTCTATAATGTGTATGAAATGTGGTTAGTGAATATTCTGTTTCAATGTTATGAGGTATAGTGACCATTTTGTCAGTTTAGTTTGTTGTATTTATCATTTTAAAAAATGTTGAAGCTTTTTCCTGAGGAAAAAAATTCTTTGAATAAAAAATTGCTACTTTTGCCCTTACTGACCCATATCCTACAAAGTTGATATGCATTTCAATGCTCTTTGAAGTTAGCATTTACTTCTACCATATATATATATATATATATATATATATATATATCTTGAGGGAGAGAGGAGAGGGGGAGAGGAAGAAATACCCTGAAAATGAAGAGCATACAGATTTTAAAACTCACTTGAAGTTTAAAAAGTATTTAAAATAGTTCTAAAATAGCCTGCTTTCTATAAAGTATATTTTGAAATTTTTAACAATAAAATATAGAACACATATTTGTATGTTGTTTTTAGAATAGACTAAAGGAATAATCTCACAAACATTCAAAACAAACTATAGCAGAATGTCATTTTGAAGTTTCCAAAAAATTCACTCACTGTAAACTAAAAATAATGTTTATATTAATTTATTATTAGAACTAATGTATTTAGTTACATTTATATTCAGATTCCAAACATTCAGGAAATCATTCAAATTCCAGGTGTATAACTCACATCTGTCACTAGATTCTTAGTGTCATACTGTCAAATTCAGAAAGGCAGTCCTTGAATTAAATACTCCAGTTCAAGCTTTAACATAGGGATGAAAGTTGATCTAACTTGACAGTTCTCTAGAAATAATCATTCTGACATGTCAAAGCTGGTACATGTCCAGATCTCTACATTATTCAAAAATGATGGGATCTAGGGAAAGGAAAAGAAATGACACAAAGGCCTACACCCAAGAATTAAATACTTCAAAAGCAAAAAATGGTATAATTCATATAGGGTTGGTTTCAGAATGGAGGATGAGAATATAGAAGTATACATCATTACACTTACTCAGTATTTTTCTCAACCTTTTCCCACACTCAATAAACTTTATAGATTTGAGAAATTATGGGAAAAGGTGGATAAGACAGACTTTTGACATTTAACTTCTATAGTCAGTGACCATTTGATGTAGATTTGTTGGTAATTAGTAAACAAGCAATGGTACAAATAGATTAGAATGCTAATCATTTTGCATCTAAAGTTTTGACTTAACTGTCCTTTTAAAAAAATTTTGCCTTTGTATTTTGGTCCAAGATATTTTGAGGAACCCCTGATTACGCTGTATTGTCTATCTGCTTTGTTTCTTTGGTTATTTATGTCATGGATCGATTGGAGCTACCGGTTGTTTCTCCCATTTGCCCCATTCATAACAACAATGACTGAATCCATTTTGGAATTTGATGCGATAAAATATCAGGTCAAAGGTTTTTATTTCTATTCACAGATGGAGTTAATGATTTCTCCAACTACACCATTTGAATTAAGACCTTATCTGCAACAATCACCTCTAGAGTTGATATGGTAGTTCAGATACGTTTGCCCAAACGAGCCTGAGATGTCTGTGACGAGTCCACCATAACGGCACTGCAGTCAGCCTATGAATAACAAACTAGCTGAGCTGAGTCAGCTGGGTCATCTATTGCTCTCTGCTCACAGAGGAGAGCTGGAAGTGATAGATAGCTCCATTAACTCCGCCTGACTAATGCACACTTGGGGAACACCAAATTGGGAACATTTTTTCTATCTTTCTGAGACAAACTGCAGGGATGCAGTTGGTTCATTCTCCACTTGTAATGAGGACGATATTTGGAAACATGAGTAATAGCAAAAGAAAGCAGTAAAAATAATGTTTGATATCATGGAATGGCATTTGATTTTTAATGAACACATTTCAGTCTAGACTATCAAAATATTTTCTCAGCATTATTTACAAATATCTGAGAAAACTGACATACAATGTCACATATCAAATAGTAAATAGTTTTACCTTGACTAGAATGACAATTTTCATAATATTAATATGTATATTATAGGTCCCATCTTATAATGGTTTAATATTTATATGAGAGTGTTATACCGATCAAGGAATAAATAAAAATTTACAACAGAATCACAATTCCTTCCTAATTTCCATTATTAAATGTACAAAGATATCATTTCTTTTTAGGTTCAAAGAGAAAAATTAAAAGTTGAAGATTAAATACACTAATTCCTCAAATTATTTATAATGGTTTTATTTGAGATTGGTGTTAATAAATAGGCTAATGAGCGTACAAGGCAAAGTTGCTTCCTTACCACTTGCAGTTTGAAATGAATTATTTACAAGAGTTAAATAACAGAAATTGACAAGATTTCTGTGGGGGCAATTCCTTCTTTTATTCACATCACCAGCCTTATGTAAGTTATTGAAATTACTTCAGTAATTAAAAATGGTAATGGAAAACAAATCAAAGTGCAAAGCACTTGTAAAAACAAAGGAAAAAGGGAGTCATTTCAAATTCAGTGTTGTCCTATTAGATGTCATTGTAATTATAATAAACAATTAACATTTTCTGAAGAATTTATAATAACTGTATCTCATCTTCCCCAATACATGATTTCCCTTACATTTTCAATCTATTCTCCTTTATGAAAAAAAAATCACTTTTTTTCTTAATAGATTTGAGGAACTATTTAAGGCACTGAGAATTCTAAGATGAATAATTTCATCATCTCTGACCTTACGGGGGAAAAGAGAAAGAAATAGAAATTAAAAATGTGAAAATAATATTCATTCAACAGATGGAATTGATTACCTAATATATTTCAAGCACTATGCTTGGCTCTTGCACTTGATATAGAATAAAGTTAGATATATTCTATGGCTTCATGGAGTTTAGGGTGTATAGAAAGAAACAGACATAAATTAAATGATCACACAGAAAAATAGAAAATTTCAAAGGTGTAAGAACCTTGAAAAAAAGAGACATACAGTAGCCTCCCCTTATCTGCTGGGGATATGTTCCAAGACTCCCCCCCCCAGTGGAAACCTGAAAGTGCAGATAGCACTGAACCCTATATATACCGTGTTTTCCCCATGCATGCAAACCTATGGCAAGGTTTAATTTACAAATTAGGCATGGGAAGAGATTAACAACAATAATTAATAATAAAATAGAATAATTATAACAATAAACTGTAATAACAGTTATGTGAATGTGGTCTCTCTTTTAAAATATCTTATGGTACCATACTCACCCTTTTTGTGATGTGAGATAATAAAATGCCTATATGATGAGGTGAAGTGAAGTCAATGATGTAGGCATTGTTACATAGTGTTAGGCTACTATTGACCTTCTGGCAGTAAGTCAGAAGGAGGATCATCTGCTTCCAGACCATGGTTGATCACAGGTAACTAAAACCACAGGAAAAAACAAAACAAAATGAAAACATAGATAAGTGGGGGACTACTGTACTGCCAAGGAGACCTACTAATCAGAGTTAGGATTCGCTTTCATGAAGACAAAGCAGTTGAATTGATATTTGTGAGATGAATGGGGGTTTACTGAATGAAGGGTGGAAGAAATATGTTCAGGCAAAAGAAAGCATGTGGTAAAAGGGGACATGACACATGTGATGAACAGAAAGATTCCAGTGTGACCAGAGCCCCGACAAATTGGAGAAGAGTGGTCCAAAACAAGGATGGAGAAAACAGGATAAGACAACTGGAATAATACAGTGTTGTACGCTTATAAACTGTTAAGAGGGTAGATTTCATATTAAGTGTTCTTAACCCCCCCCACACACACATGCACATGCACACACGCATGCACACACAAAGGGACACAAGAAATCTTCTGAAGATGATGAATATGTTTATTACCTTGATTGTGGTGATGGTATCATGAGAGTATACATATGTCCAATTTCAACAAAATGTATACATTAAATATGTACATTTTTTTGTACATTAAATATATCTCCATAAAGCTAGGAGACAAACAGACAACATAGATACCAAAATAAATGGAAAAAAAAAAAAAAAAACCTAGCTCAGACAAAGCAGAATATACCAGTTTAAAATATTAGGCTTTTCCTGGCTCACAGAAAGCAGAAAGATTTCAGGTATGGACTAACATGGTTAGATTATCAGGTTTTAAAAATATCATTGGGTCTGAAATATGGAGATAAGATAAAAGAAAATCAAAGACCAATGAAAAGGCTGTAGTAGTCCAGATGGAAAATGATGGTGGCTTAAACTACTGAATAGGAATGAGATGGAGGGAAGTGAATGAATGAAGAGATATTTGTGATGTAAAAATCATAAGATTGGTGATAGATTAAAATAGAAAAGGACATAGAGGGGGAGAAATCAAAATCAAAGTTAGCTTTCAACAAACAAACAAACAAACAAATCCTTAAACAATGAAATTTGATGAGCTTCTGAGTTGGTGAACACATCCAAGTTCTGGGAAGGTGGCAAACACCAGTTCCAAAGGGATCGAGGCTCCTCAGTCATGACATCTCAGTGCCCTTCCTGACTCACTGGCTGTTTATCTGTGACTTTTATAATAAAGTTGGTACACATAAAAAGAAAGTTAACTTTCAAATTCCTGGCTTGTGAAATGAAATGAACAGTGTCTCTATTTATTAAGAGAAAAATAATTGGAGCGAAACCATGTTTGGGAGATTGACAAGGAAAAGCAAGATTATTAGCTACTTTTTGGACTTGTTGGTTTGTGGTACTTTTGCAATATACACATGGAAATGTCAAGAAGGTAGTTGATTATCTCATAGATTAGACCAGAAGCAATTTGATAAATATCATAGAGGGCATAGAAGAAATTATGACAGGATTTAGAAGAGAATCTGGGACAGAATTTTGGGTATTTCCAATATCTTAACAGTTGCATACAGACATACAAACCTGTAAAGGAAATGAAGAATTTGTTGCCAAAAAAGACATTAGAAGAATAACAAGGGCATGATTTCATAGTCATAAAAGCCTATGGAAAGGGGATCTTTCAAGATAAAGGAATGTTGAAAAATACTGAATACTTTTCAGCGGTCAAATTATATGATGACAAAATATATATGTGAGCATAGTGACTAGCACAAATGGTGTCTTTGGAACAGAATATTTGACTGATGGTAAGAATGATCTTCCTCTAACCAAAGTTAAGAGGAAAAGCTGAATTCAAAAGAGAAAAAGAAGTGATATTATAGGGTTCTTGAGACCAGATAGATCTGAGGGGTAGGTATGGACTGACCTTACAGAGGTCAAAGGACAGGTCCTCAATTTTACAAAAAGGCAGGGAAAAGTTGGGTTTGTTTGTATACAGGTTGATTTATATAGTAGTAGGAGATTTAGAGCACTCTAATGTAATAACATCTAATTTCTCTGTGAAATACGTGTCAAGTCATTTTTGGGGAGGAAGTGGAACTTAAAGAATATTTATTTGTTTGGAGTGAAGCAGGGAGATTCACAGGTTCGAATTAGATGAAGAATGTTTTACACTGCAGAGCATGGAAAAGGAATGAATGAATGAATGAATGAGATGAATAGAGTAATGAGATGAAGTTGACAAAAAGATTATGAAAGCGTAGTTAAGGGACACAATTAACTCAGCTAAAAATCTGTGAAAGTCTCATGAAAAATGATTTATGGACTGAGTCTAGAAAGACAAATAGGAAATTATCAGGGAAGGGAGAAACATTATTAGCAAAGGAAGCATCATTTAGAGAAGCAGGCATTAGAGTACCTTCAAGAATTTCAGTGTGGGGGCATCTCGGTGGCTCAGTGGGTTAAGCGTCCAACTTTGGCTCAGGTCATGATCTCATGGTTAGTGAGTTCAAGCCCCACATCAGGCTCTGTGCTGACAGCTCAGAGCCTGGAGCCTGCTTCAGATTCTACGTCTCCCTCTCCCTCTGCCTTACTCTTGCTCTCTCTCTCTCTCTCTCTCTAAAATAAATAAATATTTAAAAAAAAAGATTTCAGCATGGCTAAAGTCAGCAGTGTGCCAGAATGGTTCTGCCATGCTTCCATGTAAGGCATGCAGCTGGTCTGTGGCTCTGTTTTAGGTGCTCTGACAGTGGTGGCTCTTTTCTCCCCCACCAAAAATATCCTGGCAAAGACCCAAATTTAGGTGAGAGAATCAGTGAGGAAAATGTACTTACCATGTTATTCTTGCAGGTTGAGTAACTTACCCTCATTCCAAAAGACAAATTAAGACAGTTACTCTCTCAGAACAGTTAATAAACTAACTGAACTTTCTCATGGCTGTTCATAAAAATGAATTCAAAGTGAAAATATGATATGTGCATTCTTTTCTATCACTTTTTGTTATTCTCATTTTTACTATCATGGGTTTTGTGAGTGATGACTTCTGAAGAAGTAAAAAAAAATACAATCTATTTTAGCACTGCAATTAATGACATTAGAAAATTGATATTAATTACTAAAGTGAATTATACTAATAATAATCTAATTTTCTCATATGTAATATCCAATGAGAGGATTAATGGCTATTGTTTAATTCGTTTTTTTTTTTTTGCTAGTAAACTTAATGTTTTTATGTCAATTTTTATTACCGTGTTTATTATTCTTGGGAGTTTTCATACATCAACCATGTGTTTATGGGTATGTTCTAGAGCATAATTTTCCGATGATTTGAATAAATGATTTGAAAACATAATTCAACACTATCATTATTCACAGCATAAGTGCTTTGTTGTATTCCATATTTACAGATATGTATCATGTTGACACTGTGTGTTCAAACATTGAGTTGCATAATGATACAAAATTTGAAATGGCATTAATACTCTGTCAAACTTTTGATACAAGACTAATAATGAAATAGGTTTGCTATATTAGCAGCTATAACATTTGAAATTCCTAAAACTGTATAATTCCTAACGATTTAAGAGATCCTTTTTGTCATCTTTTAATTTTCTAAGGTGCATATTCTTATCTAAATGCATATATTGTTTTATTTTTTAAAGTGTATTTATTTATTTTGAGAAAAAGAGAGCATGCTCACGAGTGGGGGAGAGGGACAGAGAGAAAGGGAGAGAGAGAATTCCAAGCAGGCTTCATGCTTTCAGCGCAGGGCATGACGTGGCACTCCATCCCACAAACTGCAAGATCATGACCTGAGCCGAAATCGAGAGTCGGAGGCTTGACAACTGAACCACTCAGGTGCCCCAAAATACATATATTGTTTTAATGTATTTTTTTTCTCTTTCCTTGTTTGGTACTCTGTGTTGACTAGACATAAAAGAGCCGGCTCGAAGTGGTTACTTCATGAATACATAGGGTTAAATGTGTAATTTGTCAATGGCTTTTAATTATCTTAAAACAGATTTCACATTTTTCATTTTCAATTATTTTATGTTGTCTTCTTCACAACATTGCATTTTAGCCAGGTTCTTTTCAAAATATTTTTTCGTAAGAGCCAAAACACAACACTTAATTTTTAAATAATATACGAATGTAATCGCTACATACATCATTTGGAGCGTTTGGCTACACGTGAAAGACTATATAAAATTGGCTTAAATCATAAGAACGTATATTTTTTAGTTAACTTCCAAAGTCAATGGTCCAGTTGTTGATTCTGTGAATGAGAGAACCACCCATTTCCAAGTACACCCCATTCTTCCACTAGGTATCAGGATTATGTGGGTGATGCCCTACTCACAGTTGCAAGATGGCTGCTGCAATCACAGCATCTTTCCCACTCAGCTCTCTCCATAAGGGAAGAAGTAGCAAATAGAAAGAAAGACAGGGGCCCCTGGGTGGCTCAGTCGGTTGAGTGACTCTTGGTTTCTGCTTAGGTCATGATCTCACAGTCATGGGATAGAGCCTTGCATGGGCTCTGTGTTGACAGCATGGAACCTGCTTGGGATTCTCTCTCTCCCCCTCCCTCTCCCCTGTTTGCATTCTCTCTGTTTCTCTCTCTCTCAAAATAAATAAATAAATAAATATTAAAAAATTAAAAGGAAAGAAAGAAGAGAGAGAGAGAGAAAATATTTTTCTTTGTGTAGTTTTGGAATGGGTTAGTATAATAAGAATAAATTTAATCTTTATGATACTTATTCATGGAGTAGGCATGAAGTACTTGAAAATACTGTTTCTTAGTTTCTTACTAATAACTTGTTTCATTATATTTCATATACCTCAGGAGTTCATTCTTCTTTCCTTTCTCTCTCTCTCTCTCAAAATTATTTCATGCTGGCCTCAAATTCTGTGCTTCTAAGTCAAAACCCAATCCAATTATTTTCTTATATCAAGAAGTCAGCAGTTGTTTTCTGTGCCCACAGACACAAAAATAAAAACTTTGCTTCTGCTATGGTGAAATACACATTTTAGAAGATATTTGAACTCAAATAAATTTTTACTTCTTAATTCCCTCCTTCTGGAAGGTCAGCTTCTCCATAGGAAACTTTTCCTTGGTCTTTTATTTTAAATTTTTTAATGTTTATTTATTTATTTTGAGAGAGAAAGAGAAAGCAGGGGAGGGGCAGAGAGAGATGGAGAGAGAATCCCAAGCAGGATCCATGCTGTTAGCGCCGAGCCCGATGCAGGGCTTGAACTCACAAACCATGAGATTATTACCTGAGCCAGAATCAGAGTCGGACACAACCAACTGGGCCACCCAGGTGCCCCAAAAACTTTTTCCTTGGTCTTTTTAAAATGCTTGACATTTTCTAATATTACAAAAAACAAAAACAAAGTTTAATTGCTCATGGCACGACTTTCATACAGTAACTTATTTTTTTATTTCTAATTTCCAAATGATCTCTTTTTCATTAATACTTCTGTCATTATCTATTCCTACTGTCTCCGACACAACATCTAACTACGTGGTCTTCTTTCAATGCTCCCAAGCATGAATACCTCAATTATTTTTATTCAATAGCTTTATTTGCTCACACATCTAACATTTACTGTTTATCAACAGTTACATTTATTGTTTATCTAACAATCTAACATTTATTGTTTATCACGCCAATTGCTGAGCTATGGTATTATGTGATATGCATTGTTTTGTTACTAATAATTATGCTTTTTAAGTATACAGACTTCCAATTTACCCTTTTTTGGTATCTATATTCTTATAGTATCTTTATCTAGTGCCATATTTCTTTCCTTTGAGATTTGTTTATATTTTTCAATTGACATTTGAGTGAAGTAATCTTTTATTAATCTATGAATTTTATTTTCTACAGCATCTATATATAATTTCAGCAAAATATTAATAGCTTATTTTGTCCTTGTAATATACATAGTAATATTATTTAAGTAGATTTTATTTTCCAGTTTACATGTAAAAAACCCTAATTTTCATAACACTGCCAAGTGTCAAATTTCAGATAACAATGTGAGTTTAGGTCAAAGTTGGGTAATATTTTCATTCTTGACAAATGGATTTGGTTTGCAAAAATCTAAGTTTATGTTTACATATGCTGTAGTTTAGTCTTTAATTGGAATATTTCCAAGATAGGCTATTTCATATTATAGTATTAAACATATTACCATCCTTTAAACTGTTACAAGTTATTTAACAAAATATGTGGGATCCAACAGACTTATTTGAGTTTAAAGTTTACCAGGGTTAAACTGATAGTTTTACATTTTATAATTGTTATTCAACACATGAAGGCAATAAGGTTCAGTAAATGTATCCATACAAATATAAATGCACACACACACAGACATGTAATGTTAATATAACATTTTCTTGAAACACATCCAATACTTCACAGTCTGTTAGGCTTAAATTTAGAATCTAATGGTATAATTAAATAAATGATTTGGTCTTTTACTTGAATATCACACTCTACTAATTAGTACCCAAATTCAAGAAGGGTACCATACACATATTAATATTTCACTTTAACTTACTTTGTAATGGAAATTGTTGGGGGAAAAACCTTGACAATTAGAATCCATTAAATATTTCACTTGTCGATTGACCCATTTTTAGAGGATGGAGACATCAGGGGTGGGATGGAAGGGATGGCAGTAAATGAACTAACAAAAGGGATCAAGCCAAGTGCCTCTCTGTACCAGAGTAAAATCTGATTATAAGAGACTGTCTTACCAAAGACAGAATTATCATTTTTCTAGTTTTCTATTTTTGTAATCATACAGTGTACATTAATGGTACAGGATAGACATGATTACTTGTGATCGTGCAGAATGGCAGGATAAATGAAATAGCAGAGCATTTTATACAGATAATGATAGATGTTTTCTATACCTCATATGACTTGCTTCATTAATCTGGGGTAAAATATAGCCACATTTCTTGTTTTCCAAATAATCATTTTACCATTACCTGCCTTATTACTGGGAAGTATGGTATTTCCTTCATCAGGGCTGTCCCTACCCAGTAGTTGTTGTTGTTTTTTTAATCTTAATTGAGTTTTTAATTCTTAAATGAGGGTATATTCTGCCTTAATACAGTGAGAGAGAGAGAGAGAGAGAGAGAGAGAGAGAGAGAGAGAGAGGTTTGTTTTCGGATAAATCCTCTTCTGCTATTTCCTTTCCCTATCCCACAGTATTGTTGTTGAGTAGCATACTCTCCTGGATGCTTTGTTTACTGCATGCATGACACTATTAGTCCATTTTCTTGGGCAGAACTATTGGAAACCCTTCAGGGCTTGCAAAATTGAAATTATCTTATATCTTACATGCACAGTCACTTTTCCCTAAAGCTCAAATATCACAATGACAGGAGTATCCAGCATCACTCAGGTTGTAGCATCGGTCCAACATTATTCTTTAAACAATACTCTCCCAAAAATTACTTAAAATTTTTGAAACTAATTCTTCAACCTAGACTTGCCCTTCCTCAGTAGAAGTTTATTATTATTATTATTTGTTTGTTTCCTGTGTGCCTTCCTGGTAATATATATTGATTGGGGTGCCAAAATCCCATTCATTTCTCCAATTTTAAATATGATAGGATGTTTGTTGATGCCGTCCTATGTTTCCCATAAGATCCTGGGGCTCTTTATGGAAAAAAAAATCTACCATTTCCCAAAAGTGGCTCTGCATACCAAGGGGATGGCAACTTTTGTGAAGGTAATCAATGTCTTAAGAGTTCTTATTAAACTTTTACCTTCCAGGATTCTACCAGTGTAAATTAAAGAGAGAGAGAGAGAGAGAGAGAGAGAGCCATGTCAGTCCCCCCATATAGCCTAAGAAGACAGTCTTAGTTTGCCAGCTACTTATGTAGTTTACTTATGTACTTAGTTTTCATTACCTATGTGACACATGGAGAGGAGGAATGTATGCAAACATTTCTTCAAAACTATGCTTTAACAGTATTCATAACCAAGCTGATGTATCAGACAAAATAACTCTGCTCTGACACATTTAGGAAGATAAAGGAATCTGAAGGAAGATGCATGATAGATATATCATGACTCTTATTATGGCCTTCTTGAATTTTCTTGACTTAGTCCTCAATTGTCAATGGTTTTGCCATCCATAGCCCACTCTAACCCATTTTCTGGATCTCAAAGTGAGTAGAATATGAAAATGGAGGAATTTTGTGAGAACACTAAATCAGGAAACTCTGAAAAACTGCTGGATAAATGCTTTAATCTATTTGCAAAATCTGTGTGTGCAGTTGGCGCCCTGCTGAAATACATAAAGTAGGGCTCAAGTAAGGACTTTAAGTCAGCCCCTGCTCAGTTGCTCAAGGCTCTACATGGGTTTGCACTTAGCCTGGAAGCGCTGATGCCCTTTCGCCATTTTTTTTTCCCATGGAGGAAACTATTCTTTTTTTCAATTAGTCTACCTGGGAGACAGGGATGCTTTTAATAATTTGTACAAGACCCCTTCTGTATTAACAGAAACTTGATTAGTGTCTTTTGTGATGATAGTAACAATCTTATAGGAACTATTGGCTAAATTATTCATCCATGACATGGAGATGTACCTCCCCAAATATCTCTAACTGGTCGTATTTGAGATTTGAAAAATTTCCATGAACCACTTATCAAATAAGAAAGAATAAAAGTAGATCGGTTCAAGAATTATTTAGAGTATTAGCCAGGCCTTGACAAGGTCAAAATGAAATGTGTAAGTAAAGAAGTCACCCAGCCAACTTAGGGCTTTCTTGTATCGAATTGCTCATTGAGGAGAAAAAACAAAACAAAACAAAACACCAAGTATTTCTGAGAGTTTATTCATTCGTCCATCCTCCATCTTCAATTTGCCTGTTTAGACAATACTTATACTTCTCCTACTTGGGCAACAACACATTCACTCTTGCTGCCAAAAACACAGAACATCTGAAATCTGTTTTTAAGCAGTGTCAGTTTTTCAAAGTAATAGGCACAACAAGAAGAAAAGAAACATCTGCTATCTACAGATCTTTTTTTTCCTTTTCCTCCCAACATCAATCTAGCAAGTCTTTGGCAAGCAGTTCCTTGCACTCTAAGTCACAGAAATGTCAAAGGAGAGTGGAAATGAGAGTGGATACCTCTGTTGAAATGTCACTTTGAAAGTAAATAAAATCAATTGAAAAAAGGCCATCTGAAAACAAGAAAGTTACGGTCAGGCAATGAGTCGCGCTGTATTCACAGGCCGTTGAGGAAGCCACATACTGAAATGACACTTTTTTCTAAAGCTTGCTGTATGCTTATTTCTTGAAATACTAAAACATAATAAACATGAATACAAATGTAAAATTTAATGACACTTGTCGCCTTGAAATTAATTGACTAATTGAAACTACTTTCTAGTGAGCCTGAACTAGTATTTTATTTTATGCTTTATATATATTTTAATGTTTATTTATTTTTGAGAGAGAGCACAAGCAGGGGAGGGGCAGAGAGAGTGGAAGCACAGAATCTGAAGTAGGTTCCAGGCTCTGAGCTGTCAGCACAGAGCCCGATGTGGGGCTCAAACCCAGGAGTTGAGAGATCATGACTTAAGCTGAAGTCAGATGGTCAACTGACTGAGCCACCCAGGCACCCTTAAACTAGTATTTTATTTTGTTTTAATGTTTATTTATTTTTGGGAGAGAGAGAGAGAGAGAGCACGAGTGGGAGAGGGGCAGAGAGAGAAGGAGACACAGAATCCGAAGCAGGCTCCAGGCTCTGAGCTGTCAGCACAGAGCCGGACGCAGGGCTCAAACTCAGGAACTGTGAGACCATGACCTGAGTTGAAGTCGGATGCCTAACTAAGTTACCCAGGTGCCCCATAAACTAGTATTTTAAATGAAAACAGTGATTATATGTAAAAAATCGCAAGGGTTTTCTATTTGTAAAATTTCCTTCAGAAATAATAGTGCTAAGGGTCAGAGTATTTCACTATGCAGTGAGGTATAAAGCCTGCAAATTCAGAATGTCCAGGTTTAATCTTTCACTTCATCACTTAGCTGTGTGACTCTGAGCAAGTTATTTACGCTCCTGGTGCTAAATTCCTGATTTGTAGGTTTAGATAATAATAGTAACTAACTGGATTTTTGTGAGTACTAAAAACAAAGCACTTAGAATTGTGCTGAGCATGCCTGAATACTAAGGTGGTTTTTATCATTATTAATTAAAGAATCTCTCATGCTTCAGTACTGCTCCTTCTATCATAAACCTACACATAAAGAAGCAATTTCCTGTCATTTTCATTTACTGCACTGTTGGTATGACCGGAGGTGCTGACTGCCATGCTAAGCAACCAATGGTGTTGTGTAGACAAGCTCCTTATAGAGCTATTAGTAAACCTGTTACAAATGGAAAGGACTTCAGAATGCAGCCCCAAAACTGGTGATTAAAGCTGTTATGTGGCCTTCAAAGAAGCAATGGTAGTGAAATTGTGGTCATTATAATTGAAAGAAGAAATGATCAGGCAATCATTATTGGATGTCATTTTTTCCCCCGAACTGTACAGTACTCATTATCTAGAACTAGTATAGAAAACTCCTCCGAGAAATATAAAGGGCCTCCATAACATCCGTTTCTACAACTTTTCCAATTTCTCGTTGATATTATGCAGATTTGTGCATACCTAGGTGAAAAGTTAAGAAACAGTACCGACTTCAGGTGATTTGTCTGGGAGTCTAGGAGCAAATTTACATGGCACTTTTATTAAAAATTTCATGATGAGTTTTTTTTTTATTTATTACTTTTTAACTTTTTTTCCCACATCTTCTTTCCCCTGGGTACTTTTTGCCAATTACGAAATATGGTCATTGGTGCAGGCTATATTAAGATGAAGAGTGTCTATGAAGTTCCTCTCCTCCTTAGGTCTCTTCCATCCTAAGTATTCAAATAGATGTACGTAGACACTGACACTTGGGAAGCCAATATCTGTTCTTCAGTAGAATCATCTTCTCCCCCTAATACTTGAAGAAGATTTCCTTTGCTAGTTTTTTATAAAATGAGATTCCTACAGAAATTGAATACTTCAGAGTGGCATTCCTGAAGCAGTAAATCCACCTGGAGACAATGCTTTATATAAGTTTTCAACTACAAATGATCCATGCTTTTTATGAATAAACATCGTTCACAACTAACCCTCTGCCAAAGTTTGTTGACGTATCTGACATGAGCCGTCTTATAGTCAGCCAAATAAGTCAAATGAAGTTATTTGTGAAGTTTGACTGGCTGGGGCTTTCACCCTATGCTTTTCTGGCACCTGGAAAAAGTGACATGATGACTAACTTCTGCCTTTCTTTGTAGAGCTTAGTCCATTGAGTCACGTCACTTGAGCTGGGAATCATGTACACCTATGACCTTTCCCGAAGGAGCATGGAAAGGAAGACTTATAGAGACATGTCTCAAGTGATAAATATTTCTGAGCCCTTACATAATATTTTTTTCAAATATTTCCCCATGATATATTCCTAACCACCATATTTGGAGACCAATCTTAAACAACTGATTGCTTTTGCACTGTAGTACTTAGGGAGATAAATTAATTGCCTTTGGATGCAGTATAATTTTCAATTTTTAACAGTATTTTTCAGTCTATAGCTCTCTTTATATTTTACTGTTATCCACATATACAGTATTTCATTTGCAACCCCCAATAAGGCAACTTCTGTTGGTTTGACAAAATGCTGCAGAGAAGTTCCATTTATTGATTGTTTAATATCAGATTTAAGAGTTCATGTGCAAGAACAGTACTGTCTTTATTGGGGACACTTAAAGTCTCCTTTTCAGGATGATTTTTTTTAGCTGCAACACTTTTTAAACTAAAAGAAAGGGTATTATATATGATAGATATATGATAGATCTAGACAATCTTGTGTGTTAACAAGCTGCTTTTTTTTTTTTTTCGGGAAGCCTGATAATTAAGGAGAGAATAAAAAAGAGAAAGTGAAATTCAATGCTTACTGTATAACTTTAGATAAGCAACTCTTTGGTTAGATCATTTTCTATTAATTTTCTGCTTTTTCTGTCACACACATTGAGGATGTTAAATTCATTGATTCTATAGTCTTTCTTTTTTTGATCAATTATCACAAATACATGTTCTGAATCATTACTAAAATTATAATAGTAAAAAGATCATATTTTTGTCATGGCATCTCACATAATTATAATTTTTCTAATGTCATTTTATATTAAAACACTATTATCCTCTAGGCCTATCAGATTACTTACCACTCTATAAACATGCCTTGTAATTTTATGCCTATTTTCACAGAATCCTTGACCTTGATTGCTCTTGACCATTTTTCCACTTTTGAAATCTTATTCATTCTTCATAGCCCTGTTCAAACATAATGGTTTATATAAAGAGTTTTTCCTGCTCTCTGTTTCCATGTTTATTGTACACTAGGTATAGTATTTGGTCCAGTTTATCTTGTATTTTTAAATATTTGAAGAATATACGAATGCACTTCTTAATATATTTTAATAAATTTTTATGATGAAATTAACAGAGTGAGTAAAATTTTAAGAATAACATTCAAAATCACATGAAAGAAATGAGATGACTCCATAATTACCTGCTGGAAAAAACATTAGGATATCCAAGCAA
Organism: Panthera uncia; assembly: GCF_023721935.1. Taxonomy (NCBI): domain Eukaryota; kingdom Metazoa; phylum Chordata; class Mammalia; order Carnivora; family Felidae; genus Panthera; species Panthera uncia. The sequence goes on from NW_026057576.1 coordinate 39,689,203, forward strand.
AATATATATCAATCAGCACTCAGAGCCAGGTTTGAGATGGCACACTGTTGATCAACAGTGGTCTGATTTTTTAAAAAAAATAACATTAAATGGGAGTAAAATGAGGGCTGAAACCATTTCTGAAGCACTCATGGGATAAGCTTATGACGATATATTGCAAATATCCCAGTCCCATCGCTTAGGAAACTTCTGTGGTAAAATGGATGTATTTGGCTCTTACAGATATTACATTTTCAATTTGTCTCATGCAGTTTTGAGATTTGATGTTCATCAAGAAACCTTTTTATTGTGACTTGTCTTTCTGCAAAGGTTTCCTAAAGAGAAAAATACATTCATCATGTCACTATTGAGTCTTGTGGTCTGTGTGGCAAGAATGTTTTATTGCAAAGAAACACATTAACATTCTGCTTGTACATCAGACTCATGAATTTGGTTAATAATATATGTGTGGATCTACACAAGGCTGAGAAGAGGTGCATGCATCACAGGAAACATATCTGTGATTCTTCTTGGAGGTAAGCCAATAGGGTTTAAACCCTGGAGAAGAGTTGTGATACTGATGTTGAGAATTCAAGAATCTTAAAATTTTATATACATATAATTAGTTTTACATTTCTTCCTTATGATTTTTTAGCACATTAGAGCAGGTTGCAGATTCTGTCTTATATGTTTGTTATCCCAGTGTCTAACATAAATCTTGGTCTACCGTCCCCCAGTAAATATTTACTAAATTGATTCTGTGAGTCTGGCATGCTCTGTTACTGTCATTTTTAACCCAGTCTTTTATGGCTAAGCCATTCACTGATTCATTCATTCAAGGTGTATTTGTATGCTTTCCAAGTACTAGGTAGGCATTTATCTGACGTTAATTTCTAAAAATCCTTATAACTCCTCAGAAGCAGAACAATTTACCTAATGATCTATCTATATTTAGTTTTCTTTGGCAAGTCATAAACTGGTTTTCCCACAATATCCTTCTTTATTTTTTAGTAATAAAGACACAAAATTGTATCAGCATACATGGCCAGATAAGACTATGTTTGTTAGGCTCAATTTCAGCAATATTGAGCCATGTGACTACACCCAGGCTGACAGGATTGAGCAGGAAGTGGTCAGTTCGACTGCTAGGCCATACCATTAGAGGCCGGGAGCATGCCATCCAAGGTCTCTTCTATACTTTCTTTTGGTTGAAATACAGATTTGAGAAATGGAACCTAGGTCCCTTTTTGACATGACGTGGAAGCAGTGTATCGAGGGCCTCAGATTAATAAGGTAGAAGGATACTGGGTAACTACTATCACGGAGCCACTGTCATTTCAGGACTGAACTATTAATTGAAAGAGAAATTAAACTTTCACATTTATTAGCTACTGCTCTTTGGCCTTTGCAATAGCAGCTTATCCAAGATACTAATAACTACAACTGGATTTCATTTGGACTTTAGAATAGCATTTCGAAAAATGTTCAGCTTTGCCTGTTCACCCTGCTGCAGATGTAGACTGAGGAGTCAAAACAAACAAACAAAAATTGTGTACTGATGGGTGAAAAGATGGAAAGGCGAAACAGCTCTGTTTCTACGTTTCCATCTCTCAGCTTTCTTTCCTAGTCTCCTATTCCTACCAACCACCTTTGAGTGCACCAGTCTCCGCCCTCATTCCCCCAAAGCAGAGCAGGAATCTTAGGCAGAGACAAAATGAACTTTCTGAAAATTATGTTAGGAAGATGCAATCAGTATTATTAAATAAAATATAGAATAATAAAATGAAATATTATAAAATATAAAATAGTTTGAAGAAACAAGTGGATTTGTTGAATTGGTATATAGGTTACCTATCTTCTAAGAAATTAGGTTTTAAAAATTTTCTGTTTGCTTTTTCCCCCTAGAAATAAAACCACATTTCTTTCCCTGTGCATTGCTTACTATTCCTTCCAATAAAACTTACAAATGCTTTCCAATGTCAGTTGTGGGACCTGGACTTAGCCACCTTGATTTATCTACTTCTTTAATAAATATTGTATTGTTTTTGCCTATCAAGTAACCCATATCCATTCTTCTGGAAAAAGCATCTTGTGTGTGTGTGTGTGTGTGTGTGTGTGTGTGTGTGTCAAACTTAATTGAACTTCTCACTGACTCTCCAGATCCCCACTCTACCATCATAGACATTTTTACTAGTCTCAAGTTGACTAGTCAGAGTTCTAAATCACACTTATTCACAGTGATTTGACCAATGTTGGATGTGCAGTGCAAGAAAGAAAAATCAGAGGATCAGGCTGTTACTAGCAGACAAGGTTAGTCCCAATATAAAAGGTTAAAGATATCTGTGGCCTTCATAATGATAGTTTTCTATCTCTAATGAATAATCATGACTCTTTATGTATCAAATAGTGTATGTCATAATTCATAAAGAAAAAGCCACCAAAAATATAGAAAAATACAAATGTGGTATAAGACTGTAGTTAGCACCTCTTGGGAAATGAAGATAAAGTGGATAAAAAATGAGCAAGCCAGCTCATCCATCAGTTTGCAACAAATGTATCACCTTGGTGGGGTTGTTGAAAATGGGAGAGGATTATGCAAGTGTGGGGACAGGGGGTATATGAAAATCTTTGTACTTTCCCCTAAATTTTGCTGTGAACTAAAACTGCTCACCAAAAATAAAGTTTTAATTAAAAAAAAAGTACATGCACATATATGCACTCACTTTTCTCCACCCAACCCTAGTATTTCTAGGATACATATGTCCACATAGTTTTTTTCCCCCAAAACTTAGCCTAAAACCTGCAGCTGCATGGGGAAAATGGATAAAAGAGAAAAAGAAAAGTTGGAGATGCTGAAATTGCAGCATGTAGCATTAATTTGTTTTTCTACCAACTTAGTCCTTACATGGAACATTTTGTAAGTAAAAAAATTCAACCTCTTATGAACCGAAGGGAGTCAATTTTGTTTGTGTTCCAGGAAATATGATAAGATATTGCTCTCAAAATAAAAGTGAGCTTATGAAAACCCATTATATCATAATTTAGGAGGTGAATTTACTACAGATGTATTAAAAGCAGTTCCCTCTGAAGGACTATAGCAATGGATAATTTATAATATTATAATTACAGTTTAGGTGACAAAAACGTCAATAATTTATAAAGTAGAAATATAAACACTTCTTGCAATAAATATTATATCTACTCTAAATAAAACAGAAAATAATAAAAAATAGATATTTCAAACAAAAAAAATTATTACAAGGATCAAAAAGGAAAAAAATAAACCTAAGAAATATTTGTGTTGACTTCCATTTCCATAAAGGTGGTATTGTAAATGGCTTAATATCATTAAAAAACATCTCTTTATAAACCATGAGCTATCAAAAAATATAACAAATCCTCAGACAAAGATTACATGAAGACAAGAACTCAGGGTAGTAAGTAGAGCACTAATGTCAATTTTTCTTGAGGGAATTTCCCAAACTTAGTGAATATAATCATCAGTTATTTAGCTTTGTAAGCTTATGGAACAAATATAGCTCAACATAGACCAGGAGATAACATCTCAAATATCCACACCCTAGTTTAAGAGCAAACTAATAACAAAAGTAATGTTATCACTTCCAACCTACAAATAAAATGCAATGCAAGAATTTGTAATAAGGAGCTAAACTTCACAGGGATAGTTCTTAAATTCACTGTAGCTGAGCTGCCAGAGAAATCTCAACCCCAGAATGTTGTCCAAAGTCTCATAATGTTATTTCTGTTGTGTACCTTATAGAGGTAAAAGTAAATCTTTCCTAGAGTAGCCCGACTTCATCCCACACCTTTATATTTTCACAGTTAAAAATTCCTAGAAAATAAACTATACCTGGCAAATAAATAAATATCACTAAAAACAGGTAGACTAATATAGTGTTATGCATCAATTACATCTCAGGAAAACTGGAAAAGAAATAATAAAATAAAATACTAGCTAAAAAAAAAGGACACAGGCGCAAATTAAGGTAATATGAATTGAAATGAATAGAAAACGACACAAAAGTAGATCCACAAAAAATCCAGATATTGGAACAATCAGTAGATTATATGATTAACACAAAAAATCTTTCAATAAATAAAAGACAGATGTAAAGTATCAGTAGAGAGCAAGTAAGCTTGACAAAAAGAGAACTCTAGAAATAAAAAGTAGAATTACTAAAATTAAAACCCAAATTAAGACAACGTTAAACTAAAGACACTAGAAACAAAACAGCACATTTTGCATGACTCATTTTAAATAAATTTACAATCGGACAAAACAACTCTATAGTATTAAGAGTCAGGAAATTGGTTATCCTTGGAAGGGATCAATCTAATATATGTAAGGGGCAGCTGCAGGGTTGTCTAGGGTGCTTATTCTAATTCAGATTACAAGGGTGTGTTATTTGTAAAAGTCACTGAGCTTTATACTTAAGATTTTTGTAGTCTTCTGTGTTTAGTTTATGCATGAGTTATATAAATATAAAATAAATATATATAAAAATAATACGCCAATCAAAATGCCCTGAATAGCTGGGGGGACAAATAGCTTTCAAACTCTTCTATGAATATACTTAAAAAGTGATTTTTAGGTAGCTGGTTGTATATTTACTTTTAAAAAACCTGTTAATTATGAAATTTTAAAAATATATACAAAAAGAATGGTCTAATAAATTGTCATTTACCAATAGGCCAATTTAACAATTAACTCATGTTCAGTTTGGTTTCATTTGTACTCCTACTAATTATCTTCCGAAAAGTTATCTTTGAAGAGATACTTACTGAAGTTGTCCAGAACTGATAAAAGACACCAAAATACATATTCAAGAAGTATAACTAATCCCAAAAAGGATAAAGTAGAATAAATCTACACACAGAAACAACTTAAAGGAAAAGCGCAAAAAATGAAAAGTACAAAATAAGATGGTATAAATAGTATATATCAGTAATTAAAATAAATGTAAATTGGGCCACCTGAGTGGCTCAGTCGGTTAAGCATCCAACTCTTGATTTCAGCTCAGGTCATGATCTCACAGTTTGTAAGTTTAAGCCCCACATAGGACTCTGTGTTGACAACTTGGAGACTGCTTGGGATTCTCTCTCCTGCTCTCTCTGTCCCTCCCCAACTCACTCGTGTGTATGTGCATGCTCTCTCTCTCAAAAATAAATAAAAGAACAAAACTTAGAAAAAATATTTTAAAAAATGTAAATAAATAAGTACTGAAATAGTTTCAGAATGGATAAAAGAATAAAGCTTAGGTATATGCTATCTGGAGAAAAAAATCAAACACAAGAATGCAGTGAGGTTAAACAATAAAAGTAATAAAGTAATGCACAACAATGCTAAAAACAATAACAAAAATGTTGTAGTAATATTAATACCAAGCAAAAAAAAGACTTTAAAGAAAATGAATCCAAACCAAAACAAAATAAAACACCAAAAACCGTGCAAATTTTATATTATAATACCATTACTTTATAATGATAAAATTTTAAATTCATCATTAAACAAAACAAATTTAATTTACATGCAAATATAACATAGCTTCAACATTTACAGAAATTATAACAAGAAACAAACAATATCATCTTAATGAGAGATTTTAATATACCTATTTAAGGGATTGGTAGAACAAATAGTGAAAGATTTAGTTAAATATATAGAAAATTTGAATGAGAAAATTTTAAAGGTAATTTAAATGTTTCATAGAACATCTGAACCCAACTAAAAAATATGGTTTCTTTTCCAACATACATTGAATATTCATTTGCTGTGAAGCATGCCTCGGCAAGTTTCAGAAGTTTGGAAGGTCATAAGATAGAATGTCAATAAGTTAGAAAGTAAAAATAAAATAACTCCTAGGGGGGGAAAAATGTTAAGAAGTTAAGAAAAAAAAATTCTAAAGTCTCATGAATCAGAGTCACAATGCTACTGTAAATTGGCAAATATTTACAAATTGAAATTAGTAACTTCAAAGGTTGTTAGCTGAGTCTATAATATTACCTAGATGTAAACTTATGGCAAATCAGGTGTTGACAGGCTCTGGTATATGGGTCAAATCCAGCCTGTTGCTCTTTTATACACCTATTGAGGTAAAAAAAAAAAATTAGACACTTTTAAAAGTTGAGAAAAAATACATAGATATGTACAGAGTCCATATTTGGGCACATAAATTAAAATATTCACTATGTGCTCATTTTCAAGAAAAGTTTTTTGGCCCCTGGCTTAAATGCTTATATAGAAAAAATGATAATAATAAGCTTAGTAGAAATACTTCCTAAGAAACTGATAAAAGACCAGTAAGCAAACCTAAAGAAATTGAGAAAAACAGTCAAGATAAGAGTAGAAAGTAATAAAACAGAAATCAAACATATGGTTGCTATCAACAAAGCCAAAGTTGTTTCCTTGAAAAGTCTAATAAAACTGACGAGCTTCTGGCAAGACTCATCAAGAAAAGAAGAGAGTAGGCACACATAAACAATGCTAGAAATAAAATAGGATATACAACTCCGCTTCTTCAGACCTTAAAACGTTATTAACAGAATACAATGAACAAAAGAGATATTACTACAGGCCTCAGAATGTTAAAAGATAATAAGAAAATACTATGAAAAAAATTATGCTATTAACGTAAAACACTCGTGATACTAGATACAAAAATTCTAAATAAAATATACACAAATAAAATCCAACCATGCATGCAAAAAATAATACATCATAACCTAGTTGAGTTTATTCCAGAACTGCAGGTTGATAGATAAACACGGAAAATCACTAATGTAATTCACCACAACAAATAAAAGAAGAAACACATAATTGTATCAATACAAGCTGAAGAAAACATTCAGTAGAAAAAATATATATACATATATTTTCATTATTTTAAAAAAGATTTTTATCAAAGTAAAATTAGGAGGGAACTTCCTCATCTATAAAAAATCTCATTAAAGTTATGTGCAAAAAAATTATATAATATATTATATACTGATGTTAATTCTGTTTAATATCAGAAGTAGGCCAAAGCAGACTATTATTACTATTGTTACTATTATCAGAACTTCTATTCAACATTGTTCTGGCAAGCCTAGCCAGCAAAAAATACGGCAAGAAATAGAAGCGAAAGGGAGAAGCATTGGAAAGAAATAGGCAAATCTGTCATTATTTTCAAATAGTATTATAGTTTACATAGAAATTCCGAAGTAGTTTTATATAAAATTTTTAGAATTAAAAAATCAGTGACATTTCTATATAGGAGGAACACAAATTGGATACTGAAATAAAACATAGCATATTATTTAGGGTAAGTAATGTTAGTTTCTGTAATAATCAACATCCCAGTCTCTCTAGCTTAACAGAATACTGATTTATTTTTCACTCATGACAATAATTCAATCAAGTATTCCACAGATAGTCTTGCAAGTTGCATTCATGGACCCTGCCCCTTTTTAAATCATGCACTATCATCTTCTAGGACTTCTTCAGACTGCTCTGCTAAATCTCTATAGGTAATGAGTAAAGAGCAAGAATTGCTGTGATTATTTGAGAATAAACCTACACTTACAGGTTGCTTGAAGGGAATTTTGGAATTGCAGCTTCTTATATGCCTTATAAAGCCTTATATAGTCTTTCTATGCTTAGAAAGATTAAGGATATTCCTGGTTATCTAATACATTCTACTACAATAATTGTGGTGGTGGTGTGGTGGTGGGGGTGGTGGGAGATACTTATCTATCTATCTATCTATCTATCTATTTATTCTACACGTAGAACTTGGCAAACTTCTTCTTGAGGAAAAACTTCAAATCCTACTGAAGTCAATGTACTAATTCAATGTTCAGGATCTCCATGGGATGTGGCTTCATCTCTTTCAAGTTTAGATTGTGGCTCAGAAATCTATCAAATAAAACATGTTATTTGACTCTATTCTCATCACTGCCCAGCCCTACTCCCAAAATAATAATAAAATAGGGACAAGATAATCACAATAAATCCTCCTTTTTTGTGGCTGGGTGAAGAATAGATCTCCAAAGTTGCTCATGTCCAAATTTCTGAAACCTGTGAATATGTTACCATCTTTGATAAAAGACCCTATGCTGATGTAATTAAGTTAAGGATCTTGAGATGAATTGGCTCACAATAATCACAAGATGGCTTACAAGAAGGATACATGAGGCAGAAAAGAGGGAATGTGTTGTAATGATGGAAACCAAGAGGGAAAAGACATTGCTTCACTGTTGGCTTTGAAGAAAAGATAAGAACCAACATATTATTACACTTGAAAATGTCAGAAGATGCTTAACAGGAAGTTGTAGTAAATCTAAGGAATTCCATCTCCAGATAAAGAACCTAAAGATATATCACCCAAATATGCAAAGACATATTAAGAAGGAGGATCCTTGCAACATTTTTTGGAAGAGCAAACGACAGGAAAGGAAGTTAACTTCCATTGATAAAGAACTGAGTAGGGGCATCTGGGGGGCTCAGTCAGTTAAGTGTCAGACTCTTATTTTGGCTCAGGTCATGATCTCATGGTTCATGGGATCGAACCCCACATAGGGCTCTGTGCTGACACTGCAGAGCTTGCTTGGGATTCTCTCTCTCTCTCTCTCTCTCTCTCTGCCCCTCCACTGGCTTTCGTGTGCACACATGTTCTTTCTCTCTCAAAATAAATAAAAATTTTAAAAAAAGATAAAAGACTGAACAAATATATTACTATCCCAACCACATACAATATTCAGTAGAAAATTATTCAGTAGATTAAAAGGAAAAAAAAAAACTTTGTTGAGAGAAAGAGAGAGAGAAAGAGAGAGGCAAACCAAGAAAGAGACTCTTAACTATAGAGAACAAACTGATGGTTGCCAGAGAGGAGGTGAGTGGGGGAATGGGTTAAATAGGTAATGGGGTTTAAGGAGTGCACTTGTGATGAGTGCCAGGTATTGTATGAAAGTGTTGAATCACTGTATTGCACATGTGAAACTAATATTACCCTCTATGTTGACTAACTGGAATTTAAATAAAAACTTATAAAAAAACTTTATCAAAATATACTAGTATGGAGTGATCTTCAGATACATTCTTAATCTTAAAAGAATATGCTATATGCATAATATGCATCCATTTAGAAAGAAAGAAAGTTTTGTATTTATGAGTTTAGAAAATATTTTGAACTATTTATACATATAAAAACTGCTATGTTGTTTTGGAATGAGGATTCCAAAGGTGGAGTGGTGATGGAATAAGAAATAAGGTTATGTTGTATCTCATTTAGAATTGTTTGCAATTTTCACTGCATTTGTTTCTTGCTTAAAAATTTAAAAATCACAATCAGACAGATATAGACAAATAGATGGTGGATGAATGAACAACTAGATAGAGCGACAGACAGATAAACGGACAGACAGAACAAAGTACAACAAAACCTTTTGGAAGATGAGTCTATGAAAATAATCTCATTCAACAGCCACCGCATTTTTCTTCTACTCATTCTATTTATTTTCCAAAAGAAACTAGGGAATTTTCTTGTTTATCCAGACTTTCCCGATCACTACCCTCACATATACACAATACTTCTAGCAAACTATCAGAAGTACTTTGAATACTGAGTCTTCTATTTATTGAATAGTTACTGAATTTGTCCACATTTGGCCTAATGTGAAAAGAAATTCCACTTTATCCTACATAGCTACTCTGATTGTATGGCAGCCACAGGTCCGGATTCTATTTTACCTAGGCATTACAACCCCTTGTTCATTCCATATATAACCATTGCCCGCACAAAACTTTAATTATAAGCAAAACAAATAAAGATTAGTAAGAATTTGGATGGCAAACTAGCTTGGTCATTCACCAAATATTTATTGAGAGCTTACAATACATGCATGGCATTCTGTTGAAGAAATAAAGATTCCTTTTTAAGGTCATACTCTCAAAAAGTTCAAGTATTTAAGTAGGGTAATAAATACATTCACAAAATAGGATAATAAACACATACACAAAGATTATAATGCAATGAATGCTATAAAGAAGACATACACAGAGTATTAATAGGCTCACAAAACAAGGGCCTTACTCTGCCTATAAAATGGTCATGGAGAGTTCCCTAAGAGCTGACCTTTTGGGACAGCATTGAAGAATACTTTGGAATTTATCTAATAACCAAAAAAAAAAAAAAAAAAAATCTAGCAAAAGCACTGAGGTTTAGAGAATATGACAAACTGGATAAATAGTACATAGTTTGCATGGCTGGAGTAAGGGCATATGGAATAGTGGAAAAATGGTAAATCCTTAAGTTGAATCCTTAATAGTGAATCTTTGTCAGGCAGGCTTCAAAGTGTGTATTTGTGCTTTAACCAGGAAAAGAGTAGAATGTGAACATTTGGAAGATAGGGGAAAGGTCATGACATAACCAAATTAATGTTTTGGAAAGACTACTCTGGCAGCAACACGGAGAGCAACATGAAAAACGGACTGAAGTAAGGACAAGACTGGAGTGGGGATATATGTTTTCCTGCTTTTGAGAGAATTCATTATAGAGGCTGGAGGGTAGAGTTACATGGAGTCAGGGGCAGTGTTGCATATGAGAACGTCGAGGCTTTTAAGATCATCTGGTTCCACCACTTAATCAAACAAATTCTCCAAGTATTACCCTCCATAAGTGCTTATCTGGTCTGTGTTTAAAGCCCAGAAAAGTCAGAGAATTGATTCAATACCTGCCCTGATAGTCGATTACATTTTTTTGATTTTTTGAACAATTCTGATTTTTACCAAAATAGCATTGCGGCCAAAGTCAGAATATTCATGCTGTCATTTATTTCTGTTAACTTCTTTGGTGATTAGCATCCAATTTCTCCCTTTCCATCTCAACTCTGCAAACCACTCAAGCAGTACGTGTTTTTCCTCCTTGCCTATCAATTTCTCCTTGTATAGCATATATGAATAAACTATACAGAGTGAACAAGTTGATTAGAGTTGACTTGTGATGTTGTAATGAAGAATACTCATTTATTAGATTAAATATAATTTTGTACCATCTTAAGAAATGGGTTAAATAAAATTGGTGGATGAACCACTTACAGACAATGCAAGATTTGAACAATATATTCACTTTTAAAGGAGAAGAATAATATCCTCTATGTAAGGAAATATGGGTAATAAAAGCCAAAAATAACTAAGGCCAATAATTAAAAATATAATTTTTAAATTCTTAAAAATGTCCTTATTTAATTTGTGGATTTTTTAAAAATTTAATTTTTTTTATTATACTCACATGCATAACATTGTGAAAAGTACTATTTGAGATATTAAAATGTACCTGTGTAATGTAAATAAGTTTTCATTGACAACAAGATACTAGTAATCTTTTTTTTTCTTTTTAATGAACACTTAGCTCTGGAAACAAACATGTAAAATGACAGATAAGTTGGTAATTTCTTTTCAAACCTGAAGATATGGACTATGAGCTACTATATATAATCATAGATATATATTAATTGATATTAAAAAAACAGGAATTGAAGTTTCTAGGAGTTCAAAATATTGACGGTAAAATATAAACAGCACAATACAAACTCAAATCCATTTCTTTGACTTCCAAAACATCTCTTTTAGATAGACTTTAAGCCTGAAAAAATTAATTATATGACAGGATTACATTGTTCATTTGGTTATCAAGAACCTTAATACCAAATTTTGTTTTATTTGAGAAAAATAATGCTTGTCTGAAAATATCTGCATATTTGTGTTCCTTTTTCTAACCTCCTTATCTGATTTCTGCTTTTTATAACTTTTCTTACAAGTGGATTTTAAGTCATGTAAATAATTACCTGAGTAAATGTGTGTAAAATAGATTATCATCTGTGTAAATACATATCTGAATGGGTATTTAAAAAGGAAGAAATCTGGGGCGCCTGGGTGGCCCAGTCGGTTAAGCAACCAACTTTTGATTTTGGTTCAGGTCATGATCTCATGGTTCCTGAGATCAAATCCCACATGGGGTTCTGCACTCACAATTCAGAGCTTTCTTGGGATTCTCTCTCTGCCTCACTCTCTGCTCCTACCCAGCTTACAGGTGTGCATGCATTTTCACTCTCCCTCTCTCTCCAAAACAATAAATAAATAAAATAAAAAAGTAAAAATAAAAAGGAAGAAATATAGACCAAGGGAATTATAATATATAAATTAAAATATAATGTTCAGGGGTGCCTGAGTGGCTTAGTTGATTAAGTGTCTGACTCTTGATTTCAACTTAGGTCATGATCCCATGGTTCAGTTCATGGGATCAAACCCTATGTCAGGCTCCATGCGGAGCCTGCTTGGGGTTCTATCTTTCCATCTCTCTCTGCTTCTTCCCTGCTCGCACGTGCATGTGCTGTCTCTCTCTTTCAAAATATATAAACATTTTTTAAATGTTTATTTATTTTTGAGAGAGAGACAGACAGAATGTGAGTGGGTGAGGGGGAGAGAGAGAGAGAGAGAGAGAGAGAGAGAGAGAGAGAATCTGAAGCAGTCTCCAGGCTGTCAGTTGTCAGCACAGAGCCCAATACGGGGCTCAAACTCATGAACCACCAGATCATGACCTGACCTGAAGTCAGATGCTTAACTGACAGAGCCACCCAGGAGCCCCAAAATATATAAAAATTTTTAAAAATTAAAAAAATAATAAGGTTCTCATTTATAAGTTTTTACTTTCAAACAATTTAAAATGTTGATATATCTTTTTAGTAAATAGCATCTCATGATCTTGAAAATATGTCTTGTAATATGCCTTGTAGTTGCATCCATAATGATGAGAAACCTGTGGTATTCAGGGAAATTGACATTATTTTAGTGTGTTATTTAAGGACAAAATTTAATATAAAGTAAATTCATTCATATGGGTATAATTAAAGGCCTATCCATACAAAGCGAAAAAAAAAATGTAGCTGAGAAATAAAGAGTGTTTAAAGCCATGTAAACTGCAAATTTCTATATAAATTACTTGGCATCCAATTTTTGTTAAATATTTAATGTTTCTAAAGTGGGTTTCTGCTTATACATCTGTCTTTTTGCTTTTCTCTATAGAAAACGTGGAGCAGATGGGGACAGTGAGACAATATAAAGATAATTCTTCTTCCTGAATGTGAATTCACTAAATATTTAGGATCTTGGCAGAGGCAATAGAGTGCCATACACAGAATGACAGTCCTATAATCTCTCCATCTATAGACAACAGCTGTTTTATATATTGACATATTTTTCCCAATTCTTTTATATCCACACATTACAAGCTTGAAGCACACATGTACATGTATATGTCAATATACGTATATATATATTTGTACACATGCGTATGTATCCAGACTTTCTCAATTAACATTCTATCACAAATATCTCCCATATATAATATTCTATTATATTCATATTCATATCCATAATGTATTTAACTATAAATTGTTAAAGATTCTTTTTTTTCTGCTATGTAACTCTGGGATAAATATTAATCTTTGCCTCATACCTAGCAACATTCTTAACATACATAGCTAATAGTATATTATTATGCTATTAGTATAATAGTATATTAACTGAGGCCATGAAAAAATAAAAACTTTTAGGGTCTTAACTCCTATTGAAATTTAGTGTGTTTATGTTTGTATACATAAATAAAAGTAGGAAAATCAATACATCTCAGAACAAGACTATTTTAGAAGCCTTCTTTTAGATGGTAAGACTAAAATAGGTTGGGTAATCACATATAGCATTTATACCACTTCAATAAATGTATTAGCACATCAGTAAATGAAAACGCCTTAAAAGCTTAAGATAAGATGGATCCCAAGCCTAAACACAAGCAATAATTGAGGCAAACTGCATCCACTTCAGAGGGGTTTCTATTTTTACAGTGGAATCTAATTTCCTTGCATACAGCTTGTTGCTGATTTTAGAGACTCCTCAGGTGACATTACAAGCTACATTAAAAATTTAAGACTTTACAAATGAAATATTAACTTGCATATGCAAAAAGTATTATAGAATGAAATAGCAATAAAGAATGGTGATGTGTAACTACAACTGCACTAATACAATGATGAATAATTTGTGCACAACTAGAAGAAGTTGGAAGAATCCTTGTCCTTGTTTTTCCCATATTATCTAACTAAAGAGATGTATGTAGTGCCTCTGAATATCTAAGTATATAGAAATTATAAAATAGGTTTAAAAGTGTCCATCAGGGTGTGGATACTTCAAATTTCAGAATACCTTCACTGTAAAACTCTGACTTCAAACTCACCGAAAAGAAATCATATTTTTATTTTACAGATTCTTGAAAAGGTAATATTGCTCTGGACATGAAGGATTTTCTTTAAGAGTGGGAAGAATCATCTGGTATCCACATCCAAGCAGGCTTCCTGACACCAAGTAAACAATAAACTCTTATTAGTAGAAATGCTCAGGCTCTACAAAAGTATATTCTACCATTACAGATGGTCTGATAGAACCTAATCCTTTGTACATGTGAGCTGTTTGAAACAAGGAATCCAGACCTTAAACTTACCTGGGAAATTGGCATCACAAATTTCTATACCTCCAAAATTCAGATAGTAGACTTCTCCCTTAAGGGCAGACCTGAAACATTACACACACACACACACACACACACACACACACACACACACACAAGAAAAGGCTAAGAGGGGAGCCTGGGTGGCTCAGTTGGTTAAGCATCCAACTCTTGATTTCAGCTCAGGTCATGATCTCACAGTCTTGAGATCAAGCCCTGCATCAAGCCCTGTGTCAGGCTGCCCAGTGGGCATGAAGCCTGCTTATGATTCTCTCATCCTCTCCTTCTGCCCTTCCCCCACTCTCACTCAAGCTCTCTTTCTCTCAAAAAAAAAAAAAAATAAGAAAAGACAAGACAAGAAAAAAAGGAAAAGGTTAAGAATGCTAAATGCATTATCTAAGCAATTTCACAATAACATCAGATTCTATTTTGATTTAACTGAACAAATAATGTTGGTCCTCATACATATTATTAAGTACATAAAAAGGAGCATTTAATAGCTGTGTTATTACTCTTTCTAAAATTCTTGTCAGAATTCCCTTCTATTTCTCACCAACAGAAAATAATTTGGCAGCTACCTATGGTTGACTACGGCTTGCTAAGAAAAACCCTGTACTGTTCTTCACCTACATCTAATTGCAGTTACGCACAAGGTCCATCCACATAGCCAAGTAACGGGAAGAAGAATGAATGTTATCACCTGTGGCTTCTTGATTCAGGAATCAGTGAAGAACATGTTTTTGTCTTTGTCGGGAAGAGATTCAACTCATTCTTCTAACCCTATGAATGATCATCTTTATCAAAAGGTACAGACACCCACCAAGAGGGGACATATATTGTCGTAAGTATTTTAGGGACCATTATCTAGGTGTCACTAATACTATCTAGTGACTACTTAAGAAATCTATGGCATTCTAATTATCCAAGCTTCAAATCCATTTTTTTTCACCATTGGTGAATTCATTTCAGAATTGTCAAATTATATTAAGATACATATTCATAAATAATTATTAATTACTTATTTTGTGGAGGCACTTTATGTGAACACAAAGATTGTTAAACCACTGCTCCTTCCCTCAAGAGACTCAGTGTAGAGCTGGATGAGACAAAAAACAAACAACTACCAAAAGAGAAATGTTTCCTCTATCTACTAGTGAACTTAACAGATAAGAAATGTATCTGGCCAGCCAAGAACAAATGCCCCTTTAAAGGTATCTACCACCAACAAAGCATTTATTTTCATTGACAATTCCTCGATATATTTTTGATAAAACTTCATTGAATACAGGAACATTTTGATGTTTATTACCCTATTGAATTCCCTGACTTTAGAAATATCTCTATGTAAATGGTGTGCTGGGAAATGTACTTTACTCTCTATTCACTCTCTGAAGTAGTCATTCATGGTTCATTTGACCACTCTAGGGTTCAAGTTCTTTTATCTGAAAACGAGAATGCAAATTACTTCATAGATATAAAGCCTGGCATCAATGCTATTTTTAAAAACCTCATGATTCATTAAAACTCTTCATAGTCTCTGTACCCCAAACCTCTAGGTGCTTAAGTGCCACCAAAGCTTTATCAACAAGTACTCACATACCACTCACAGGAAACACTCACACTGTGAAGGGCATGTGTTCACGTAGTAAATGCCAAATGTACAGAGCTTTAAATAATTATGACATGCACACTTAAAACAGATCCCCATTGTCGGATTTAGTAAAGTACCACCAATTTGAATGTGCACTTAACATCTATGCACATATATTACCTGCAAAACTGACAGAATTTCAAAACAGTATTAAAATATATATATATATATTTTTCCAACCAAAATACATCTTCACTGAGTGATAGCTAAATAGGAAATACATAGTAAAGTAACAAAAATGCAAATCATGCAAGAATTATTAATTTTAATACTGAATGCAATATATCATATTTAGCAGCAGAAATTTTTGTGGTTGTTTTATTTAATATGCTGAGTATTTAAGCAAAGGAAGGATCTTAGTAAAAACACCTACAGTGGTACAAAACCATTGGGAGATGTCAAAACAAAACTTACAGTGAAACTAATTGGACTATATGGAGTATGTAAGAAAAGATTGATCAAATTTTGTCAAAACTTTAAATACCACCTCAAGACCAAGTTGAACTTTTCATGAATTTAATGCACATGTATTACTAATTCACCTATAAAGCTTTTCCAACTCCTAAACTAGATGATTTTACTTTTAAGCATATAATGAACTAAAATAGGAGAACTACTTAAATGGTGAATCAATATGTGTCTATAGTTATAGAAGTGGTTCTGGTGCTCTTTCCTAATATCAGCATCTACTAAAGAAGCACAATACATTGAAATTTTTTTTCCTTTGGGAGGTAAGAGATTAGGGAGCCTCATTCTTCTGCCATTAGAGGACAGAGTGTCCACAATTATTAATGTCCACCTAATGAGATATTTAAATCTCAGGCATGTTGTTCATATGGGGGGTAAAAAAGATTGAAATAGATTTCCAAGTAACTGAGAAACCAGTATGTAAAGCATTTTTAAATCTAGATTTTGTTAATATATATGGAACTGAATTTTCCAATCTGTCTCCTATCTGTGACATTGTTCATTTAAATAAGTTATTCTCCATAAGGGTGACATGGGTTGCTGTATAATCTAATATCTTCCGTATTTCCCATCTCATCCCCATATTCTAAGATAAACCTTAGGTAGAACTGGCTGAATCTTATCTCCTTTAAATCTACTTCACAAAGAATGGTTCTGAGACCATTACACCAGAGCTTGTATGTAGATTCTATGCTCTTACTCAAATCTATTTAATCACTAGGACTGAATGTCAATATTCTCTGGTCCAATCAACCATGGCAAGTATTCCAGGATCAAATGAAACAAAGTATGCCAAAGTGTTCCCAAGGAAATATATCTGGCTGTTTATTTCCTCAGGAGTTTTGTGCATATGGTGATAGATACTTGGAGTTTCATGGGCCCCTTTCAAATACAGCAAATGACTACAATATATGACAGAACATCATAAATTCTCTCAGAGAATGGTTTACATTTGTCTTGATGCTTAGAGGAGGAAGATATTACTATTTGAAACAGTAAACTTTCTTGGGAACTTTTTGAAAATATTAACAAATTACATTGAACAAACCACTTTCACCATAGATGAATGTTTTTCATAATGCAGTAACTGCTTAATTATGCAGAGGAAAATAGATTTTAAAAAAGATTGGTGCAAGTCTTGGTTGCTTGCAATATGTGATTTGTTGTCCTTAATTGGTTACTAAATTTGTCAAATATAAGTGTGCCAAAATTAACCAGCTTGAGAAGCCAGTTGAAGGCTGTCATATATTAGATGAATTTCTCATCTCTTTATAGTCAATGTCCATTCCTCTGTTAATCAAGTGTTCATTAATTATACAATACAGTTCTCTGAAGTCCATATACAAGGAGAGATAACTGTGTTTATTGTGTTGACAACAATAAAGGAGACAACGGGATAAATTTCATACCCAAGACATTCCATGAGAGGATCTAAAACTACTTCTCCGGCTCCCTTTATATTCTACTTACTTCCCCACATGGCGTTTGACATTGTTTAGTGGACCTTTAGATCCATTGTTTAGATCCTTTCCTATCTCCTTGTCTTTGTACTGAATGCTGTGCCAAGATATCTTCTTCCTGGCTTCTTCTTTCCTATCCCCAAGTTTGGAAATCTGTTGATCACCTTTTAAGACATAAATCAAATAAAATTTCCCTATGTATCTTTTCTCACAAGTCTAGACCACCATCTACTGTGTTGTAGAATTTGGTATATATTATTATTATACATTTATCTTATTATATTTTAATAACATTTGCCTTGCCTGTTACTCCCACTAGACCAGGCACTTTTCCAGAACAGACACAATATAGCATCCATTCTGGAACTCCATTAGCACAGTGCTTCATACAAAGTGTGCTCTCAACAATGCTTTTTGAATGAAGGAATGAATTTTTCATTGATTAGGCATTAAGATAAATTCATCTATGTAAAGACTCCCTTTTATTTTTTTATTGCATGCCTTGTAGCAATGACAATAGCAACAAAACAACAGACATTTATTGAGGATTTGTCTAGTGCTAGGCACTGTGCTAATAGCTTTACATCCATTATTTATCTCATTTAATGTTCAAAACAATCCTCTGAAGTGAGTACAATCATCATCCCCATTTTAAGAGAAGGAAACTGAACAAAGAGAGATTACAAATTTGGCAAATGGTAGTGTCACAATAAAAATTGAGGTCTTATGACTCTAGCACTTGCCATTTTGAACAAATACAAAAAGCAACCTCTCACATGATTGATAGAAGAGAGAATAAAATGCTTTAGCCAGTGGCATAACTAACCAAACATCTGAAAATAACCCCCTATTAACTTCAAAAATAAATGACTCTTCATAAGAAAGTCTCCACTGCTTTCATCTTTCCCACCCTGCACTGTATTTATTAATGCATTGCAGTTGTGATAAAAAGAGATTTCATTATTTACTCTGGTAATACTCAATTTATATATGCCTACTTTATAACTATGTAGTCTTAATTTATCAACTATCTTACCACTAAATATTTCTTTCAATGAATAATTCCCACTTTGCTTCTAAAAAACTTTGCATTTATTGTGTAAGGCCATGGAATATAAAAACCATCAAGGGACACCTGGGTGGCTCAGTTGGTTAAGCCTCTGACTTTGGCTCAGGTCATGATCTCATGGTTGGTGGGTTCAAGCCCCATATTGGGCTCTATGCTGACAGTTCACAGCCTGGAGCCTGCTTCGAATTCTGTGTCTCCTTTTCTGTCTGCCCTTCTCCTACTCATGCTCTGTCTCTCTCAAAATAAACACTAAAAATTTTTTTTAAACATCAAAAAATTAAATCTAAGCCTTAAATAAAAGATTTTTAGATAGCACTTTGATTAATTGTCCTAATCATTTAAAGTCTACACAGTGTTGGTTTTTACACACACACACACACACACACACACACACACACACATACACACATGCAGAAAAAAAATCTACTATATCCTAAAATTTCCTTTTATTTACATTAATGCATATAAAATTCAGTTATACTAACATTATGGTTTCAGAATTTCTAAATCAACAGGAGAGAAGTAAATTGAGTTAAAATTCAATCATTTATAGAAATCACAACACTGTGCACCTAATGAGACATAGAGATTGACTTGAATAAAGAGTGAGGAAGTATCTGAGGTTAAGAAAGGTTCTATATCTTGATTGGTTCCTTGGTCATCCAAAAATGTATCTTTTCAACCTAATTTTTCCTCTGTTATACATTGTCCTTTATTTTCCATTTAACCTTTCTTGACTCTTTTTTACACGCTATTTCCCAAATATTAAAAGATATACACATTTCAAAGGATTTCAATTTTGGGGCACATGGGTAGCTCAGTCGTTAAGTGACTGACTTCAGCTCAGGTAACAATCTCGTGGTTCACGAGTTCGAGCCTCTCATAGGGCTCTGTGCTGACAGCTTTGATCGTGGAGCCTGCTTCAGATTCTTTGTCTCCCTCTCTCTCTGCCCCTCCCCCGCTCACACTCTGTCTCTCTCTCTCTCAAAAAGGAATAAACGTTAAAAAAATTTTTTTAAAGATTTTAGTTTTAACTTTTTTCCCCCAACAATCAATTCTCTCCCATCTCATATGAGTGAAACATCATTATTTAAAATTATATTGAGATAAAATGGAATGTTAACTTGTTATTCAGAATGTGACATGCCTGGTCTCATTTTAATTCTATGTCTAATTATTTTCAAGTGTTTTTAGACTGTTAAAATGGAATATGTCCATTATGGCATGAATCCTGGTACACCTATGGTATGCCAAGCAGCAGTGTGTTGGTCAAGATGTACTCCTGCTTGCGGCCCTGTCAAATCATATTTTTTCTAAAATTTTTAGTGAAAACAAATAAGGAGGAAAACAATATTTTCTTGAAATCAGTTATCTTGAATATTACATAATATTCTCATGATTTATTCAAATATCCTAGCTGATTTGATATGATTTTTGGACTCTCTTTTGTTCTATTTATTGCCATTGAAATTTATTCATTTTCCTAATCTGATATTTTTATGGATTAAACACTGTTTATTGATTTTCAAAACAGAATCCAAAATTCAGCAGTCTTAATCAATTAGCTCAGTTTGCTCCGATTCCAGCTAAAGGGAATGAAAGTAGGTATTCTACAGGAGTTGTGGAAATGCATGAGGCAGAGTTTCTGCAGTACATTTCCTAATTCCCTACCCCTTTAGGATGTTAGGACATATTCCTCTAGCTCGTGGGAATGTTGCTGGCAGACATCTCTCAACCAACAGTTCTCTTGAAAACAGCTTTGTCTGAATTGCATCACTCTCAAAGTCATGGGTGTCTTCACAGGATAGCCTGCAGTCAATGAATGATTCGTGTGCAGAGATAGCCATCCACCAACTTTGCTCCTATTCAGAACAACTATAAGGGTTTTTCAGCACTCCCCATGGATGAACTGAGGTCACTGAGACTGCATCACAGCTCACCTCCAACCTCCTTCCATTCCTGCTTTCTTCCCTTCCATTCTTCCAGTGTTGATCTCTAGATTGCATTCTAAAATTCCTCCCACTTGCTAATTTCCTTCTCAGAATCTATTTCTGGGGAAACGCTGAGATGAGCTCTACCCAGCAAACTCTAAGAGAGGATCAATTGGCTTCAATCTTATCTGTTAAAAAAAAAAAGGATTTACTCTATGACTGAATGTCTTGATGAGGAAACAAGCAGTATTCTCTGCCAAAAATTGAACATAATCGAATACTTACATAAGCATGTGAAGAAAGTTGGTTTCTCTCTCCACTTACAGATTTTACTTAATCAAACAATGCAAGAAGGATTTACTTAGCAGATTTACTTTTGCCTAAAATGATAGTATAAACTATCACATAGCCCGTGCTGCTTTCTTCTCCTCTTAAAAATATGAACTTCATTCTTATGTGTCTCTTGTATATTTAGTTAATTAAAAGGAGAAGAAAGTTTAAAGCTGAAGCAGAATCATAGTCCACCAAAATTTGGAAAGGAAGCTACTTTTAAGTTATCTAATTTAGATCTCCTATTTTAAAGATGAAGGACTTGATAACCTGTAAGTTTTAGGGAAGGTACTAGAAGTCTTTTTCTTTTCCCTTTTTTCTGACATTGTGCTACTTTTCACCAAATTTTTTGTACACCAAATATTCATATTATACAAACTGCTGTCAATTATTATATCCTGAGTTTGGTGGGGGTAGATACAAATAAGTAAATGATTATGTAGCAGTTTGATGAATTCTGTAAGAAGAGTCAGTTCAAGTATGTTTTAACACTCATAACCAGAATCTAGAATAAAAAATTATATATGTGCCTGCATGTATGTGTGTGTGTGTGTGTATGTGTGTGTGTGTGTGTGTGTGTGTTGTATTTCAGCTTTAAATACTAATCCTTTCACTATTTCACATTTGGGTTTTTGCCTTGACTGCATGGGATACACACTACCGTTTAAAATTCTTGAATTGTGTAACTGATAATAAAATGCTCTATCATAGGTAAATATATGCAAATATCTAATAACATATTTAACTGCATATTTTAAGGTGTTAGGTATGGTGTTATCAATGAGAATACAAACATTATTATTAATATTTTTTAAACATTAATAATAGCAAATCATTTTATAATTGCAACAAGACCTAGCAAGCCATGAAGTAAAGTTGATTAATGCCTTTCTGATGCAGACTGGAAGCACCAAAGAAGTAAATTAATCAGAACTGCTGAATTGTTTGTCATGTTCTATTGCTTAAGTATTCCACATATTACTCAAGCCACTAAATTTTAAGTGGATCTAAATAACATATTGCATTAAATTAATTTACTCCCTAAGGATTCAATTGTGTAGATATTAATTTTATATCTTAGAATTAAAAATATATTTGCCTCAGAGTTGTATAACCACTTCCAACCCAAGTCATATTTACATTGCCTTGATGTTGGCCTATTACAAATCACGCAACCCACTCCTATTCAGAATATATGCCTACTCCCTGAGGAGATTGTATACAACATTTAAGCCTCAGAGAGGGAAACACAGTTTATCTTCCAAAAGGCTAGTGAAGTCGCTTTGTGATGTGTCGACCTGCTCTGCAGACTTTCAACTCCAACATTAGATGTGAAGACAATTTTCCAGAGACTGCTTAGCCAAAGGGCACAATTGCCTGAGGTCAAATCTCTTAATATGGCCTGTTTCTGTGGGTGTGTGTTTATACACACACATATGCTGTCTGCTTCTCTGACTGAACCATCACTGATGTACCCATCCTAAGCAAGTCAAACAAGAGGAACTTTGACTCTAAGAAAAAAAAGAAAAAGATTATAAAAACAATAAACCCCCTCCACTCTTCCGTCTTCCTGAAACTACTCAAAGAATTGTCCTGATAAACTATCCTAAACTCTACTGATAATCCTGAAGTGTGATCATTATCAGGCAAAACTTAATAAATATTTGCTTTTCTAAAGCAAGAATCTTCAAACATTATTTCATTGCATTATTTTATTTTATTGCAAACCGCTATCAGTAAATGTGAGGGTTATGAAGTATATGTGTATTTACTTACTTTATGAATCACTCACATGTAATTATACTAATATGTATACCAATATTGTAAAGTTTTTTGTTTTTTCATTTTTAGGTACAAGTGAATAGAAATAGGAATTCCAGAATTTTCTCTGTATATCAGCTTTCATCTTGAGCACCCACTAGCACTGGGGCAAATTTAGGATGAGGTGAATTATCATTGTACAGTGTCATGTAAATTAGTACCCCCGTTCTCCACTAAATCCCAGTAGTTCTCTTACCTAGTCACTGAGACAACCAAAAACATTCCCAAAGCCTACGTGCTCCCTGGGTTAGCAATATTTCATCTGGTTGAGATGCCAACACTGATCTAGACAGCTCATAGAACAGGCTAGGCCCTGGCAATCTGACCACACTTGGCTTGTAATTATTTTCCCAGCTGTACAAATAGTGAGTTGATGGGATCATTCCAGTTAATAAGATTTACATTTTCCTTCATTTACAGAGTTCTCAAAAAACCAGGCATTTTGCTGCATTTACTAACATAATCTATAAATTCAAAAAAGAGTTGAAGAGGGATTTGTAAGAAAGGAATACAAAATGCTGATATTTGACATTGCAAAATATAAATAAAATTTCCCATAAAACAAAGATAGTCTTCATTTTCCAATCCACTGTTGAAAGATTATGTGGAGAAAACAACTTCATTTCCAGTATTATAGGTAAGCTAATTATTTTCAAAAGTTAGCCTTTGCCTAAGGGTGTTTTGGTAAAATTCCAATGCAATGACTTTTGTAACAGTTCACATTCAGATCCCAAAGCTTAGTATGGTACAATTCTGGGTTAAGAACATATAAAAAATTACAACTGTTTATAAAATTATCTTTGTAAAATAACTGGCAGTTTCTTGTTTAATATAAACAAATCCAAATAACAATTACAATCACTTCTTCATGTATATAGGAACAATGTATATAATTATCCTGCATAAATCATCAACTTTAAAAACCACTGTATTTGCAGGCTTAAAAGGCGATTATATTTTATATTTTCCTATGATGTAATTCACTTAAACTACTCTTATATATATTTCTTGTTGCAAATGAGATTTTACTAGTTTATTGGGGAGAAGAGATGGTGACAAGATTTCTAAACTTGTGGCTAAGAGTCATTTCCAAGATATATTTCTACTGTCAGGGTTTATCACCAATTTCCATAATTGATGTTGCATCTATAATACCACAACTTTTTTAATACAGTATAGATAATTAACTAGTCCTCACTTCCAGCTGATTATTTCTATCCTCCAAGGAGCCTCATGGGATAATGGACAAAATGTCAAAAATAATTAAGAATAATGATGGTGGCAACTCAGCTATCAGACAATGTGCACCTCAGATTCTTTTATGCCTTGCTTTTGAGGAAATTTAGATGATTTAAAAGTCTCTCCCAGGCTTTAATTTTCCTTGGTACAAAAGTACTAAGATTCTGAAAAATAAAAACAGAATGCCTTTATGTTCATATGTACATGTGCACAAATCCTAGGTTTATACATTTATTTTCATACTTAAGGTAGTAAGATCAACTGAGCCCTAGGCACCCCACAGCTTGTAAAGATACTGTGTATCTATATATGTAATCATTTGGTAACTTTCACATGATATTTGGAAAGCTAATGGAAATATTTATCATGCTGTATGAAGTCAGCAGAAATAATGCTTTCTTTTACTTTGTCTGGGACTTGATACATTTATCTTTGATGATACCAATACACATATCTTTACTTCTTAGGTGACCTAGTATGCTCATTCAATACATTCTCCAACAGTGGTTCCTCAGGGTTATTTAGCTGAGGAGAAGAAGGCAATATGTATTCTCATGTTATCACATACAGTGTAATTCACAGTGTCACTTTTGTCAAATTACATGGAAATTATTTTTACTAATCATGTCATACATTGCTGACCATCAAGAAACTGGTAACTTCATTTCAACTACTTTTTTAAAGTTTATTTACTTATTTTGAGAAAGAGAGAGAGGGAGAGAGAGAGTGAGCATGAATGGGGGAGGGGCAGAGAGAGAGAATCCCAAAAAGGCTCTGCACTGTCAACACAGAGCGGGACCAGGATTTGATCTCAGGAACCATGAGATCATGACCTAAGCCAAAATCAAGTCAACACTTAAACGACTGAGCCACCCAGGCACCTCTGGTGTTTTCATTTCAAAAATGCAAAATATTCTAAAAATACAAACATATTTCATAATATAACATATATCAGGTCTCATATCATCTGGCATTTTCACACTTTTATCTGTACTTCCTTACAGTTTTGAAAGTATTTATTTTGTTATATTACTAATACAGTATCCTCTTTTTTCCACTCACTGGCTCTGTGAGATAATGCAAAGATTCATGTCTAATATTATAGATGAAAGCCGTCAGTCTCAGGGGATAAGTGATTTATCCAAGGTCACACAATTGATAAATACATGTCATTAGAAATAGAAGCAGTCTTTCCTGAATTCGGATTATATTAACCCAAACCCATCTCCAGCTCCTCTGACATCACATTATTTGCACAAGAAAGTCAGATTGATAAAAATTTCAAATTGTACTAGTTCAAATTGTAAAAAGGAGCTCTTGAAATATAAGTATTTAATTTCACAAAATAAATATCTAAATTTTACTTAGTGCATTGAAACTTGAAGTTGACAATCCCAGTCTTAGAGGGATCTAGTTATATAGTACAACGAATGCTGAAGCTCTGAGAAAGCATATTTCTTTCTTGGACGTAACCTTTCACTCCCAAAGTCCTGTGTGTATCATCTCACCTGTCAACCAAAGTCAAGTCAAGTTGAACTTATGAAGTCAATATTCACTTTCACATCCAGAAAAGAGCAAGAAATGCAACAGGAAAATATGTAATAACCCTTTGTGGGTCTCTTGAATTCTTCAAAGATTTGTTATAGAAAAAGAAAAAAAACAAAAAACAAAAAATCTTACATAAGGGAGTGCTGCACAGCGATGCTCACTCCTGGGACCATGCTCTTGAAAATCGCACAAAAGTCTAATGTCCCTGAAGATAAAGTAATTCTTTGCCACCATCTAAAATCCATGCTAACCAAGTAAAGAGGAGAGTGAGTCTGGGAAGAAGAGAAACGAATGCTGCGTTTAATGAGGAACTCTTTATTCTTCCCAATCGGGCCATTTCATGCCTTATAAAAGGAAGGCTGGTATTGGATTATGTCTAATGCTACAAAACAGTTTGAAGAGATAAGTAAAATCCTTAGGGACTCAGAGGTATTCACAGGAGTAGGAGACTAATAAAGATTCCTTCCCCTCTGGATGTCTGGAAAAAAAGTCACATCACCATACATGCCACACATTACCACCCAAATTGCATATACTTATGATTTGATAGTTGGGAATCTTTGGGGATGGGATTTTTACTTCTGCTGAGTATGAAGGCTTTCTTGAGGTTGCTAATTTAAGCCATAAATAAAGCTGAAAATTATTCCAGCGATGTGACAGTTGCCCCCAGTTACCTGTAACGAATGTTTCTACTGGTAAATGATTCTAAATTACAAAAGCTCAAAATGCTTTGCAGACCCGTAAGATAATATTTTAAGGTATTTTTATATATTTTAAATAATTCCTTGACTGATTAATATTTATGATTTTATATAGAAACTAACTTTATGCTGCCGTCGGAAAGTTAATAATTTACAAAGGCTGCTTTGTAGTCTAATGGCAGCACTTGACTTTTGCTACTGCTTGAGGGCCTGCAACTTTGATGTTTCTGTCTTAAATTAAGAGAAAAGAAAGAGTCAGGTATCAGCTCTTCTTCAGTTACTTTTTCTGAGGGGTTCTTTTAACTGAGTTCCATGAAGCCATAAATGTCTTTTAACAACAATATTGATTGCAAAATAAAGCCTCTTTCCATTATCTTCTTAGAAGAATCACAGAGAAAGGTGTTTTAAAAGTTTGAGTAACATTACTTCTCTCCAGAATGTAAGTGTACTTAGTGCGAACTCTCTGGGGCACGTAAAAGGAAAGTTTCCGGAGGGGTTTGCTCTATAAGCAACCCTTTTCTTCTTTCCCAATTCAAAATAAATCAAGAAAAGCCACAGCATTAATTTCCTCTGACGGTGAATGTAGGAGTGTTTTAATTTAGAGAAACTCTCTGGACTTCTCGATTTGACTTACTAGTTTGATAACTACGTACAGCGAACAGTATTGCCTGCTACCTTGGGACCTAGGAATTGACAGGTAAAGGTTCTTGAGGTAACCAGCAGTGCCAGTTAGCCAGTCCCGGTGCCCAGGGAAGCTGGTAGATCGCAGCTCACCAAGTGGAACCATTGCATACTGAGTGCGTTTAGCAAAAACTCGGAGGACCTCCTTATCCAGTGGACACGATCTTTTGTTGTTCATCCTCACTGTGGTGGGTTACTCCCAAATTCCAAGCATACTATTTGAATTCAGCAACCTGCCATTTTATATTATAATAAAGCATGTAGCAAAAGCTAAACATAAACCTTGAAATGTACTTATTTTAATGGTCTGTCAAATAATGTGAAAATTTTGTTCCAATCAAATAATGAAAAGTTGTTTATTGAAATATGAAACACTGACACATGGGAAACATGTATTGCTTGATTCCCAAGCAAATGTAAACTAGAGCTGATTTAAATGTTTTGAACTCATTAGCTGAGGGTTTCTATTTTGCAGACTACTTTAGGGTTCAGTCACATAAAAAAAGAGAAAACTTGTCAATAGGAATAATTTCTGATAGCAGGAGGAACAAAAATCTGAATCTATGCTCCAAAATTAAATAGTAAGTAGGTTTATGTAGTTGGTAAAAAGTTGAAAGACCACATTAACTTTTAATTAGTCAAACAATTAGTTTTTAATATTTTTGTTGATGCATGGTGAGAATTCCAGAAATAAAAAAAAAATGTTTTTTCCCTGACTCAATGACTTATCCATCAATAATATATAGGAAATAAGTAGTAAAAATTGATTGAGAGAATGCTTTTTTAATTTCTCTCACAATTAAATCACAATAGATATAAAAATGATTCAAAGCAACTTAAGTGACTGTTTCTATGTTACTAAGTGAACACTTTGCTGAGAAATTTATGAAGTACTTTAATACCTGATGGGGTTCTGAATATTTGATTAATTCCAGAATATTTTTGAACATTTCAATATGTTGTTTTTCTAATTGGTCCCTTTCAAACAGAATTTAACATTAGCTCCTAGTTACCATTTTTAAGCATTTCTCAGTAGCTGAAATGAGCCATGTCTTAACATAACTCACATATTTTGTGCTTCCAGAGAAGACATTGGGACTTCTGTTAATTTCTCCTTAGCTTTTTTATTTTATTTTACAAATTAGATTCCTCTTCTTTGCAAAACCATTTCACACAAATCTTTTTAAACCCTGCATATATGTTACTAATATTCTATCCAATTACTTTTTCTTTCTTCTTATAGTTTTGCATTGTCTATCTATCTATCTATCTATCTATCTATCAATCATCTTCTATCTACAGTAATCCTCCATTACGGGAAGCATAAGGACATGTTCCAAAACCCTTGGTGGATGCTATAAACCACTGATAGATAGTACCAAACCTTGTATATTCTGTTTTTTTCCCATATGTACACATCTATGATAAAGTTTAATTTATAAATTAGGCATAATAAAGGTTAACAACAAAAACTAACAATAAAATATAACAGTTGCAACTATATACTGCAATAATGTATTCTCTCTTTCTCTCAAAATATCTTATTGTATTCACCCTTCTTGTGCTGATGTGAGACAATAAAATGCCTACATGTTGAGATGAAATGAGGTGAATGATGTAGGCACTGTGATGCAGCATTAGGCCACTATTGACCTTCTGATGATACAGAAGGAGGATTATCTATTTCCTTACTGCAGGACAACTATTTCCTTACCAGGGGCAATGAAACCAATAAAAGTAAAACCAACACATAAGGAGAGATGGCGGGGGGGGGGGGGGGGGGGAGAGAGGGAGGAGGGCTACTGTATATGTTTGTAGGTTTCATCTACTTGTATTTATTTCATCTTACTGAAACTTCATAATAACGTGAAAGCTTCTAAAAGAGCTTGCTTCAGGGTTGCCTGCATGGCTCAGTTGGTTAAGCTTCCAACTTAAGTCATGATCTCATGGTTCATGACTTGGAGCTCCTCATTGGGCTCTGTGCTAACAGCTTGAGGCCTGGAGCCTGCTTTGGCTTCTGTGTTTCCCTCTCCCTCTGCCCCTCCCCCGCTCTTGCTCTCTCTCTCTCTCTCTCTCTCTCTCTTTTAAAAATAAATAAACATTTAAAAAATGTAAAAGAGATTACTTCATTTCTTGACACTTGCTTATCGACTTGTGCTACAGTTAAATCGGTAATAAGCCAGTGATGCATCTCTGGATCTTTAATACATAATGGAGGTGTTATCATTACCCACCCCTTTATTAGCATTAGTTAGTTAATTAGTTAGTTAGTAATAAGAAGAATATCATTGAGAAACCTACCAGCAGTTAAATAAGTCAAAATAGATAGAGAAAAGATACCGGAGAAGATAATTGTCTTATTAATTAGTCTTTCCTAGAATCATATTCAGTCTGGATTTTCCAGGAAATTAAATTGGTCGAAGATTTGTTAATCATGTAAGGTTGTTATTCTTACCATTGACATAATGAGAAAATAGTTTCACACACTACACTTTAACAAATATTTATTTTGTTGTACTTTCCTATTGCCATGCAAATAAGAATAAAATTATTAAAATTGTACAAACTGCACAAAATTTCTTTCTCATATCCACAAATAATCCTGTGCTTTCATTTTGTCTGGCTTGGCATTTAAGAAGCATAGATTATACATCTAGAAAAGAGCAAAACAATTTATACTTAGGTTGTGTTTTCATAAGCAATTTTAGAGAATTACACCATTCAAGCAGAGCTGGTTGGAAGTTACAGTACACAGATTGTGTAATAGTGTAATGCTTGTGCAGAGTACTACTGGAATTTTATTTTTAGTATTAGCTCCCATTCTAACTACATGTGTGAACTCGAGCTCATCACGTTGTCACTTAGTCTCACTTTTCTTACCTATAAATTGAGACATTTGACCTGAATTATGTCAATTTTTTTTTTATCCAGTACCTTATGTTTATCTCGGTTTTCACCTCCTAGATCATAGTCTTGAAATTCCTGAACGTTTCATTCTACTTGAAAGTGCTTACAAATTTACAATATGCCAAGAAATTTAACAAATCTACTTTAAAAATATATACATTGTTAAAAGACATTGTCTTTGGACAGAGTTTCCAATTAAAAGTATATATAAAAAGTTAGAAAATTAGGTAAATACCTATCTAAATTGGTTCATTTAAAAGACAGAATGAAGCCAATACTCCCCTGATAGAAAATGGCTTTGAGGACTAAACATGAACCAACTTTTAAGTGGGTGAAATGGGAAAGTAATTTTTAAACAGGGGTAATCTATACATTTGGTGTTCTGTTGTGAGAAGTAAATGCTTATTCTAATGCATTTAAGCAAGCACTATTAATGATTAATGACATTTTTGATTCTGTAACTAGACCTACAAATTCTTGAATAATTAACGAGGTACTCAATACTGCATAGGATATCCATCTGCTAAGAATTTGTGTGTGGGTGTTCAAGCTATTAATATTGAAAGCCTTACAAAAAAACGTGAGGGAGAGATTTGGGATGAAAGTAATAATGTCTATTAAATATACAAGTTTTTTTATTTCTTATTTTTAATATTAAATGCTTATAAACAGTTCATTAAAAAGGTAACTATGACCTAATAGCAAAAATGACATTGATCAATTTTTTCTCAATTATGTCATCTCATAATAATAATAATGAATAGCTATTGAGAAATTACTAAATTGTAGATATTGTGCTGAGTTTTAGGAATAGAATGAAGTAGAAGGTATGTCAGATGGAAAAGCAGTCATAATTCTTCATACTGCTTAGTCTGTTAGGTTGAGGGAAAATTATTTTAATGGGCCATCTTTTAAGGCATATTTGTGCATTCAATGGAGACACAGTTTTTGAGACATAAAATGAGAAAATAAGTGTTAGTCTGGAAGTCATTACCATGTCATCCTAAATTCTAAAAGATAATCTCATTCTTCATATTTCATATCATATTCTTACTTTCAGGTTGAGTTCTTAAAAAAAAGAAACTTATAATCCTATGATGATCTCAGAATTATAGGCCTAGAATTGAATGAGATCTTTAAGAATGTTTAGCTCAATGTCCTTATTTTAAAAATAAAGAAACTGAAGCTCAGACATGTTAAAATGCTCCAGAATCCCCTCTACGTCTGTTATGTTCCATTCTGTCTCTCTTAAATTAAGCTTTCATTTTGAAATAACTCATGATAGAGCAGTTCTGTGGCCTAAGGTAGATACTTGGAGAGCCTAGAAATGTAACACTTCCCTTCACTTTGGAAATATGTCACGGTTCCATACATGGTAGAGAGGTGGAGGATATGTAAATATGTAAATTACCACTGAGTTCAGCTATAAATTATTCTCATTTCATTATCAGGTAAAAACTGGTAGATGAATCACAGGAACCTACCCCCAAAACCACAAACACGCTGTATATACATTGTATGTTAGCTAACTTGAAATAAATTACATATACATATATATGTATATATACATATACGTATATATATGAAATAAAATAAAATAAATTGATAGAAAAGTTATATAATACACAGACTAGTGACAAAAATATTTTAAGAACTAGTAATACAATCATTTACAATTTTGACAGTATTACCAATATAGTCCCAGTAGTTTTAGTGTATATGAAATTAGTGTCATAAAGACTACCCTTTTCACTCAGTTAATAATATGATATATCAATACATTCATGCATAACAGATAGATATACATACACTGTGTAGTCATAATAGTGTAAATATTTCATTCCGCTAGAAATCAGAGACCTGTGAAGTTAAGTAGTAGGACATTTATAGTGTTCTAATTTTTAAATAAATTTACGACAGCTCAAATACTTCAAGCTTATCAATGAAAATAGAATTCTGAGTATCTTATTATCAATTTTAACTCTAAAATTATTTTTGAATATGAATTATGGGTGACTCACTAAGGATACAATGGTAAACAAGACAAACATGAACTCTGGTCTCTAAATATAAAGAGGATAAAATAATTACAGTATAATAAAATACACTTTGACGTGGAAAAATGTGTCAGAGTAGAAAATAATTAGAGTACAAATTAATTTATATGAAATCGTGTTTTTAAATCATTTAACTGGGCTGTAATTACATATTCACCCATTTTTAATGTACAATTTGATGAGTTTTGACAAATACACAGATCCATGTACCTGACATCCCAAGCATTGTATTTCTATCACCCAAAAAGTTTCCTCATGCCCTTTCACAAACAATTTTCCACCAAACCTTCCCCTAGGTAACCATGGTTCTGATTTAAATCACTACTGATTCATTTTGCTTGTTACAAAACTTCATATAATAGAATCATACTTATATCC
This sequence comes from Panthera uncia, assembly GCF_023721935.1. NCBI lineage: Eukaryota > Metazoa > Chordata > Mammalia > Carnivora > Felidae > Panthera > Panthera uncia. Next base: position 39,721,981 of record NW_026057576.1, read on the forward strand.
TTTGGTTGTCATACCAAATCTCAGAGTTTAAACTCTTGGACTAAAATCTGTCAGAAGCAGGATACAGGTAAAATATCAAGTCAGGTCTTACATCGACAGATGCTCTAATAAACAATACCATTAAATTTGGCAGTGGGTCTTGGGATATTATTCATTACCCTATGCCAACATTTTGTTACTTTCTTATACTTCATTCTATATTGCCTTTTATTCTACATTTATGAATTTTACATACACAATATACTCAGTGTTAAGAAAGTTTACTTTATTGTATCATTTTCTATGTTTCTTTTATTAATCAGAAACATCTATGTATTTACTAAAATGTTCTGTATCTTAAGAATTTTGTAGATTGTATAAAAAACTAGATTTCTCTTCTCATGCCCACTGATAAATGACAAAACTCTAAACCATGCTTGGCAAAGATATAGGATTTATGGTACCTATTTTTATAATAGCCTCATTTCTAGCTCCATTTTATGTCGTTATGTCTTTATCTCTTTGTTGAATTTCTTCAGCTATTTTCTTCAAGTTATCTGGTTCTATACAATGTATTACAATGTGCGCTGAGTTCAATTAATTCAATCAATTAAGCTGAAGATTTAAATTACTTTTCAAGTTCCTGTAAACTTTTGATCATTTAAGAATTCGTTCAGAGAACTACCCAAATTATGGTCTTTACCTTGAATTTCCTCTTGTTTTTAAGAATTAATTGTCATTCAGGGTGCCTAGGTGGCTCAGTCTGTTAAGCAGCCAACTTTGGCTCCGTCAATCTAACAGCTCAAAGGCTCATGAGTTCTAGCCCTGCAACAGGCTCTGTGCTGACAGCTCAGAGCCTGGAGCCTGCTTCAGATTCTGTGTCTCCCTCTCTCTCTCTGCCCCTCCCCTGCTTGTGCTCTGTCTCTTTCTGTCTCTCCCTCTCTCTCTCAAAATAAATAAACATTAAAAGTTAAAAAAAAGAATTAATTGTCATTTGATATATAATTTTGGTGTGGAATAATCTCAAGAAATCCATAGGCAATCTAGGAAGTATTAAAATACAGTGAATTTGACATATGCTGGATACATATGGCCCTTTGTTGTTAATGTTTATGTGCACACACTTCCCAGAAGCAAAGTCCAAACCTACCAGATGTTAAAGCAACTCCATCTAAGCCCATTACTCTGATTAATCTAGGCTTATTATCAAGGCTTCCATCTTGCAAATACAAAGTCAAATAAGATGTAGAATCAGTGAACTTTCTGAGATTAATTAGGAGGAAATGAAGCCTCTAAACATTTCCAATACAGTAAATTATTTGATCTATAACAATACCACATACATCCCCAACACACATTTGAAAGAAAAGCTTGAAGGCATAAAAAATATGCTTATAATAGAAATTATTGCTGAAGCTAGCCAGATGCCTTTTCATTCATAATAAATTGTTGTTATACTATACTCATATGGCTTTTAGTTATCCAAATATTATTAAAATATAAAAATTACAACTCCTACCCCTACTGAGAATAAAAACACTAATAAGTTTCTTTTCATAAAGAAAAAAACAAATTCCTAATATCCAAAATATAAATATTTTTGAATCACCTTAAAGGTATGAAGAATGTGGTTGAAAGTTGCTATAGGTACTACTTCAGAGTAAACACTTTGCTTCATAACATGAATGCAAACTCATATATTATATCTTTTTAATGTTTTATTTATTTATTTTGAGTGCGGGGGCACAGAAAGAGGGAGAGCAAGAGAAAATCCCAAGCAGGCTCCCCACTGTCTGTGTGGAGTCGGATGTGGGGCTCGATCTTACAAACCGTTGAGATCGTGATCTGAGCTAAAATCCAGAGTTGGACGCTTAATGGACTGAGCCACCCAGGCACCCCACAAATTCATATATTTAGAGGAAATATAAAAAGACCACAAAATTAAGTTGACATTGTGCATTTTTGTGTCTATGATAATTATCCTTTTGGCCTTAATTTGCAAATTTTTTAACACATAGAGTAAAAACTTCTGAAATTCAATTAGACTTATATTTAAAGACAAAGACAAGGATATTGTATATTATTTTATTGTTTCTGACCCTCTAAGTAGAAAATTGTCTTCTATGCTCAATTAAATAAATCAAACAAATCCTGTCTAATGTGGGTTGGTTAACACAAGGGTTATGATTCCTAAATAGTCATGCCCATTAGAGGTAACTGTCAGGGAGTTAAATTAAGGATAAGCTCCAGACATAGCAAATGTTTGGTAAGGATGTTTTCCCATACCCAGTCAGCTCTATAACATCTTGGAAGTCTGGCTGGCTTTCAGGACATTTTATTCCACTAAGCAGCTGAACTCAAAGTTTACAAATGAGGCAGACACTGGAATCTGTTTCTGGTATATGTGCTGCCGAAGAGAGCACTGGAATCTCTGATACCTGTTCCACAAACTCATTTCAGGCTAATCATTTGACTCCATTCTAATTTATTGTTTTAGAAATGAGAATAACTTTACTGGCATTCGTGAAATTGTGTACTACAGACCTCTTCAATAAGAGTCATCTGGGGTGTTGTTAAAAATGCACATTCCTGAATGCCACCATATCTCTATCATGTCAGAATATAAATTGTAGAGGCCAAGGAGATTGCATTTTTAATGGACTTTGTATTCAATATATATGCAACACACTTTGAGAGCAACTAAATCAGGCGGAGAATATAGGATATAAGAACAAGAAGAACAGGATCTGATGAAGATTCCAGATCCTTTTGCCTTCCAGGAATGAAGCAGTAACTGTCCTCTTCCTGAACCTTCACACTGACATGGGCAGGAGGCAAGGGGGAGCTGGAGGACTCCAGTACTCTGGGTGGGACTTCTGTCTTACTTTTTAAAATTGTAGTCTCTTCGTTAAATTGTAGAATCTGACAAACAATATATATCTTACTTCTTATCACTCTCACTAACATTTATGTGTGGAGGCAGAGAGATAGTTTGTCAATAAGTATTTTATAAAAGAACAAATGAATTAAATATCTGTATGTAACGTTACCCTTTATGTATCTGTGAAGTGACAATGAATTTATGATGAATTCTAAGCTCCCTGACTGTGAGGGTGACTACAGTTCCTTAATAGCTGAGGAGGTGGATTTCAGCTTTTAGGAAACAGAGGAAATACTATTTTTTGCAGCCTCTGATGTTGGAATGCCTTCCCCCCAACCTCTTATCCCAGTTTAATAAATGATAATCTTATAAATAATCTCTCAGCCTTCAATCATCTTCTCTTCCATGAGAAGTTCCGTGAAAGGTATTTTTAGACACTATTGATAAAATTTTAGCAGTCACTCTGGATAAGAATCCCATAACTAAAATATGAAAGTAATAATGATTTAAATATGATAATCTAACAACAATATTCATATGGTTAATGTTTGATCATTGGTTTTAAACTCAAGAACCTATCACTGACACCACTGTTTTCTTTTCTTTTTTGTTTTTTCTTTCAGTGTGGTTTCTTTACTGACCCCCACCTCTTTCAAGGACAGGTGCAGGCATCTGGGTGATGGCAAGAGATGTTCACTTGAAGGTACTGTTCTGATTGAAGGTCTGGCTGAAAGAAGTTTCTGGGACCTGTTGATAGAGCCACAGCTGGGTTCAGAAAACTGTGATGTTAGCCAGCGTCATGTGTTCTCCACCAAAAAAGTCCTCATTTTCAAGTGAGCATCCAGCAACCCCAGAAGTCACCCCACCTCCTCATTTCTATGCTCTGTAGCCTGCTTGTTGTGGTGCATGATGCCCAAGGTGGGCAGGTACTGGCTGGTAACACTACATTGCTATCAACAAACTTCACCCATTGTGCCACCTGTTTCTTCTCTGCTGCTCCTCATTGCTCACATGGTAGGCAGTGAGATAGCTCTCAAACACACAGGATCCGCGGTCCCCATGAAGTGCTGGGAACTTGCTGGCAGGAAATTTATGGAGAAATTTAGGGTGTAGTTGGTTTAAATAAAGTGAAAGTGGGTGGTACGGACAGCTTGCCAACCTGAACCCCACTGTACTGAGCTACAATGAGAGCCTTAAAGGTCTTCCAGTTTTCAGGATATGTGTACAAGATTCCAGCCACCATGGTGAGTTCACAGAAAAGGGGTCACTGATTCTTTAGCAGCTTTTGCATTTATCCTGACATCTTCATTCCAAAGCCATCACTGCCACTCCATTTCCTTGTTCTCCTGACAGCACCATTGTAAGTGATGTCTAATTGATCACCCATCTAGCCCATCTTCAATCCTGTCTCATGCATTGCCAGAATGCTTTTTCGAAAATGCATATGTAAACATAACACATATCCACTTAAAACATTTCTATGTTTGCATATCACTCATGGGACAAAATGCATAAGCATTTCATTGATGCAGAAGATCTCCATTATCTGGCCCTTAACTATTACTGCAAATGATTGCTGGCAAATTTCCGACCTTTACCTCCTCCACCAGACAAAGTTATTTATGTTTTCCCAGATATATAAAAGCGCTTTCTGACTCTGTGCCTTGGCATATATTCTCTCATTTTGAAACGCTCTTCCTGGCACCTGGGTGGCTTAGTCATTGAGCAACCGTCTTCCACTCAGGTCATGACCTGGCAGTTCATGAGTTAGGGCCCCACATCGGTCTCACTGCTGTCAGCCTGTCAGCCTGTCAGCAGAGAGCCCACTTCAGATCCTTTGTCCCCCTCCCTCTCTCTGCCCCTCAACAGCTTGTGCTCTCTCAAAAATAAATAAATATAATAGAAAGAAAGAAAGAAAGAAAGAAAGAAAGAAAGAAAGAAAAGCTCTTCCACTTATGTAAGGACCCGGAAAATGGCTACTAAACACTAACTCAAGTATATTGTCTATGTGGAAATGTCTCTGACTTCCCAGGGTTTGTCGTTTATTGTTTCCCTTCTACGTTTTACAAGATCTTATCATTGGCACTCTTTATATTGTTCTGAAATTATTCCTTTATGTGAAACAAGTCAATTATTTTGAGATTTTTTACTATTAACTTCTGAAGAGAAGTCTAAACACCTATATTTTTAATCATTTGACTCCCCAGTCTCTAAGCTCCAGAAAATCAAACAATGGATAAGTTCCAAATCCATGGTTTCCTGGTCAATAGACTGGAAAGAAAACACAGATCAACTAGGTGATTGTATTTTATCTTTCAGGAATTTAAACTGGAAAATGTAGGGACAATAATGTAGCTTTTAGCAGAAGATAAATCTAGAAAGGCCCACTTAAGGAAACACTGGAGGATTTTATGTCAGGTAAGGAAGAACCAGATTCAACCTGAAATGATGAGGAAACAATAGTTATGAGGAAACAGGAGCTATATGGCAAATCAGATAGCTATGCATGTTGGAGAGCAAAGCAAAGCAAACTTGTAGCAAAAGGGGGAAATGACAGAAATTTGGAGTGTCATGAGTCATTTTATAGCAGACCACATAATCATTAATAATTCTGTCTAATCTTCTACAGCTGATGCTCTTAGTGTACTGTCTTAGATCCTTCTAAAAAACTTAGGCTTCTAAATTTTCTCATTGGTCTGCAATATTATAATTTATATTTGCTTATGGCCTAATTATGCAATTTTTTTCTTGGATGAACAGTTATTCTTAAAATAAATTCTTCATTACTGGAAGTAATTTGAGTGATTCTTTTCATTTTAACCACAAAGTCCTAACTAGAACATCTTTTCCCACAATAGTATAAATTGCACCCAGGCTGGGATATTGTCATCTTTCTCATTATATCTCTGATATGTAGTAAGCACTTTCCCTTTCCACATTGTTAGATACCATTAACATGTTCCAGTTTGTCCCCCAAATCCTACAAGTTGCCAATTTATTGTAAACAGGAGAGTTACAGTTTATAATGTCTTACAGTAATTACCATGAAGGGGTAGTGAGAGGACAGCTGGCCAAGCTAAATTATCCAAAAAAAAAAAAAAAAAAAAAAAAAACCAAACAAAACAAAACAAAACAAAAACTTGGAAGATCGAACTTCCTAATTCACATATGAACAAGTAATTCAAGATGAGTCATATCCCACATTGACCACAATGGGGAACGCTAAAGATAGTAAAGTAGCTAGTCACTGGGTCCAGAGAAAAATAGAAATCTAGAACATCTGATACAGTTACTGAGATGAGCACTTTTATAAAGTCTATTTGCAAAACATTCTCATTTTCTCAATACTCCCCCATTTGAGGCTCTCAACTGACCCTTAAATTCTGCATAATGATCTGTACAGGTGACACCATTTCTTGTATCCATAATTTCAGTTAACTCCACACACCCTCATGTTCTGCAGTCTCTTCCCAGGTCTGGAAGCCTCTCATTTTAGACTTTCATATAACACAAAGTCACATGTAATGGAAGAACCCACCCATCATCCTAAGATCTTCTCTCAGTACTTTAAATGATCCTGCATATCACCCAACCCCCTAGAGCAAAGCTACCTTTGGTAACTCAAAGATGATTTATTCCTTTTTGGGCGATAAATATCTTTACAGTAGTATCTCTTTTGCTACACGCCTTGATAAAACATGAAAACAATCCACCAAACATATGCAAAATTAGATTTCTGGCAGAACATGCCAGAATTGTAATGATCAATGAATCAATGGATGATCATTGCACTAAAGACAAGAAGCTGACCATGGTCTTACAATGTTTTTACACCTAAAAAGAATATGTGAAATAGTACTATTTACAAGGCTAAAACCATATTATTTGGTGATCACAGCAGAAACAATGTAAGCACACTAATATTTTCAGGCCTCAAGACCCATCATCATTAAACTAAGTATTCAAGTAATCTAGCTTCACTGTTCTTTCTATATTAGGAAGAAGGGTCTTAGTACCTTTGTTAGGTAGCATTTACATACCTAACAGATCAAGAAAATATTCATGCTTTAAGTCATATACATGAAGTTATACCAATTTTTCTAGAATGGTAAGTTTAGACATGTTTAAAAGGTAAATGTAGAATAGTTACAAATAATATATTTTAAATGCATAGCATTCTGCGAAAGAATAGGAGTAGATTGAAACTGTATAATGAACTGTTGTAGAATCCAAAATCTCGTAATTGGATTAAAACTACTAGTTCCTCTTATTCTGAGTTAGTCCCTATTCTTCAAATAGAATAATTTATGTGATAATGTGACTAGAGAAAACTAAAGGAGCCCTTTAGAATGTTATCAGAGAATGATAGGAGAGCTATTTTTGTAGTTTATCAAGGTATAATTAGAAGTATATACTTTTTAAAAAGCTATGGAAATCTAAATATATTCATACTATTTTGTATTATACAAAGATTATTAACGAATCTGTGTATTCCTTAATTGTTTTTCCCGGTTTGGGAAATTATTAGAGTTATACTTTATCTGTACCTGGATTTAATGGGGAAAAATATGAATCTCAGTTATTCCATAACTATTCTTAGTGGAGCTGGAACTGCACCAATTGGGCAGTCTTAAAAAGCCTTACCATAGAGATGTGATATCATAGGATATCTAGTCTTTGTTCCCAGGTACTGTCACAGAACTCCTAAAATTCTTGGAATTTCCCAGTGATAAGGGTGACAGGATTGTATCTTTTGTTCTGAGGAGGCAACTCTTGGCAGCTCCTAGATAACCGTAGGATGGGGACTGGTTGCCAGAAAGGCCTAATATTGATTAGATGTCTTGGATTTTCAGTCCTACTCTCCATCCTTCAGGGAGATGAGAAGGACTGGAAATTGCATTACTCACCAATGGACAATGATTTCATCAGCCATGCCTGTAAGATGATACCTCCATAAAGAACCTCTAAAAGATGAGATGTAGAGAGTTTCTGGGTTAGTGAGTAGGAAGGAGGCATTAGGGGAGTGGATCTAGAAGCTCCACACTCTTTCCCCCAAAACTTGCCCTATGTATGTATTCTATTTGGCTATTTCTGAGTTGCATCCTTTATAACAAATTAGTAATGGTAAGTAAACTCCTTTCCTGAGTTCGGTAAGTCTTGCTAGCAAATTATCAAATCTGAGGGGAGATATGGGAACCCCTGCCTTATAGCCAGTCACAAACCCTTAGAGACTACCGTGAAGAAGCCAAAGCTCGAATTCAGGTATTGTAAGATTTAGAGAATAATTTTCATATTCAGAATAACTATAAAGTCCTTGAAAATTTTCCTTTCCTATTATAATGGCCACATTTTGTATTTGTTTTTTAAGAAGACACCTTTGAAAATATCAATCTACATTTTTTCATATAAGGTAGTGTTATGAATTATCTTCCATTCCTAGGGAGAAAGTCTCAGCTTAGTAGAAGAAAAGGTTAAGACATTATGTGAGTATTTTTAGGCTTCATATCCGATTCAGACAGCAAATGAGGGTATCTTTGTCTTGGAGAGTTCCTCAATTGCTAGGAGAAATGGAGAAGAAGACAGTTCATGTTAACATAATTATTAAAATCAATGTGGAAACTCCCCCTCATTTTTATGATAGTACTTGAATCAACTTGGAAACTCCACTTTGCTTGCTTTCTGTCTCCTGACAGGTGAGGATCAAAAAAGCCTTTTAGGTTTAAGGAGAATTTTCTGGCAGATAACTATAACATGTATTTCAAAGGCCATTAGCAACATGATTTTTGGGAGGAGCTGGATTTTATTAAAAATGGAATAGAGATACTGGATGATATTGACAAGTTGATGATACTGGAAGTTGTTAGGTATTTCTTAAGAAATTTTTAAAATAAATAAGAGCATATAGTTTTATTAGAATTTTACTCTATGATTTCAAGAAGAATGGAAAAGTCAAGGCAAATTTCTATGCAAAGTGTTCAGAACAGAGTATACAAATGTCATAATATTAAATAACATGGCAGAAAGGGCATAGCTGTAATAAACATACTTTTTGAATTATTATCGATATTTGCATATATCAATGCAAGAAACTCAATAATTCCACAAATTACTAACCACTAATTTACAATATATTCACTTGTAGGTGGTAATTTCTTCAGGTCAGCAACCTGAATTATCTGTAACTTAATTTTCTATAATCACCACATTACCTCACAGGAGAGTTATGAAGTATGACTAATTAATGATGATAGCATTTTGAAAATTCAGTGTGTTATATGCTAATGCTAAATAATATGATAGCAATAACGCCAGGTGTGTAGTACATCAATGGACATTTACAAATGATAAACAAATTAAATAATAAACATATAATTGTCTATTATTCGTCCAAACATGGAATAGTTTATATTTGTATTTGTCTAATCTAAAGACAGACAGTATTAATTAAAACTCCAGTTCTAGCCTAGGAAATACACTTGGAAATATTTCATAAGTTGAAATATAAGGAAACTAAACACCAAAATGTGATTTTTGCATTCAAAGCTTCTTACAAGAGAAAAAAGTTACATACCTGATTTCATAATCCACTCATGTAACCATACATTTGCTTAATTCAAAGAGTACATACACTATTGGTAATATCAGGATCATTGCTATGTTCTCCGCCTTCTGACACCCTGTTAAAAATTACTAAAATCATTTTATATCCAGTATATGATAAGATCTGATTTTGAAAACATGGGGATATATTGATCATTAGAGTCAACTTCATAGGTCATATTCATATTCTCTGGATAATAAGGAGAACATATAAGGTAACTCTTTCATAGCTGATAGGATATTAGGCAGAAAAATGCTCACTAATACATCAGGACATGGAAAGGTTGCTGTATTTGACCACTATACTTCCTTTTTCCTAACATTCTCCATGTTTTTGTTTGGGTATGGATAAGTGTAGAACTGAGCCCTTGTGTTTCACGAACAAACCCACCAGCAGACAAAATTGGGGAGTTGGATGTCGAGAGTAAGAGCAGTTTGGTAAAAGGACTTCTAAACCAACCAACAGATTCCATTCCCCTAGCCAAAATGACCAGTTCAACTGTGAGAAAATTATAGGACTATCCTTTGAATGGCTAGGTAAATTTTTTTTTTTCCCCCTACCTATGGGAAAATGAAGAAGCTGTTATTTTTAATTACCTTTAACTTTGAGGAAATCAGCCTAAGGACAAAGTAAGAGAATGAAAATAAAGAAATCTTAAAGAAACTGAGATGAATCCCCTATAAGACTAAGTCTCAAGCCTTTCTTACTCTATACTGTTCACATACATGAGCCAGGGCACCTGTTCTACAGTGGTATGGATTATAAAATGATATGAATGATACAATCTGATCTCTTCCACAATGGTATGAATTTTCTACACCAAAGTCCCTAGCATATAAATGTGTGTGTGTGTTTGCGTGCACACACATATGTATATATTTCAAGTGCTATGTATGTTTGGTTGTAAAAAATTCATAACATATTTTTATTTAAAAAATGTTTTTCTTTGTTGGTTGATTCCAAATAATCCCCAAGTTTTTCTGTTTGGCTACTATTAACTATATACAGCTCTTAGATAGTGTCCTCTATACGTCCTTCATTATATACCTCTCCAGTCTAGAGAATCTTTCTTGCTCCTGATCTCCTTCACAAATGTTCTTCTTTCTCCTTTCCATGGTGTTCTTTCTTTTCAGTTTATCCTACTGCTTCTGCAATATTATTGACTTAACAAAGTTTCATGGGATGATTTAAAAACTCACAGCCTAGGGGCACCTGGGTGGCTCAGTTGGTTTAGTGTCTGACTTTGGACCAGGTCATGATCTCATGGTTCAGGAGTTCAAGCCCCACATCAGGCTCACTGCTGTCAGCACACAGCCTACTTTGGATCCTCTGCTTTCCCCTCTTTCTGCTCCTCTCCTGCTCATGCTCTCTCTCTCAAAAATAAATAACCATTTAAAAATAAAACCTCAAAACCTAGTAACTCCTTTCTATATCTCTCTGGGTCTCTGGAGTTCAACCTTTTCCCATGAAGTGCACACAACTTAGAAAATAATAGTTTTTCTGGGAAGCTGGCAGCGTAGGAGAATGCTGGGCTCACTGCGTCCTGCCGATGACTTAGATTCCACCCACACCTGCCTAAATAACCCAGAAAATCGCCAGAAGACTAGCAGAACGGATTCTCTGGAGCCAAGCGCAGACGAGAGGCCCACGGAAGAGGGTAGGAAGGGCAGAGAGGCGGTGTGCACTACAGGGACTGGCGGGAGGGAGCCGGGGCAGAGGGGCAGCTCACCAGCAAAGCAGAGCTCCCGAGTCTGGCTTGCAAAAGCTGAGGGGCCGGACAGAGTGTGTTCTGACAGCAAGCGGGACTTGACATCTGGAAGGTTATAAGTTAACAGATCTGCTTGGAGAGCGGGAGGGCTGGAGGACAACGTAAGGGAGAGTTGTTGAGCCCCGGATGACAGAGCACAGCTTGGCGGGGAAAAAAGGCACTCACCAGTGCCATCTCCCTCGCCCATGTCCCAGCCAAAATCCCAAAAGGAACCAGTTCTTGTCAGGGAACTTGCTTGCACTGCGCAAACACCCAACCCTGTGCTTTTGAGGATCCACCCCTCTGGCAGGCAGGTCTGACTCCCTCCTGGTGCCGCAGGGCCCCTCCCGAAGCAGATCTCCAAAGAAAAAGCGAGCTGAGCCTGCCCCGCCCGTCCCCCGTGCACCTTGCCGATCCACCCCAGCTAATACGCCAGATCCCCATCACAAGCCTGGCAGTGCACAAGTAGCCCAGACAGGCCACACCACCCTACAATGAATCCCGCCACTAGGAGAGGGGAAGAGAAGGCACACACCAGTCTGACTGTGGCCCCAGCTGTGGGCTGGGGGCAGACATTAGGTCTGACTGCGGCCCCGCCCACCAACGCAAGTTATTCAAGACAGAACAGGGGAAGTGCCCCGCAGTTCTGCACCACTCCAGGGACTATCCAAAATGACGAAAGGGAAGAATTCCCCTCAAAAAAACCTCCAGCAAATAATGACAGCTAACAAACTGATCAAAAAACGATTTAAACAATATAACAGAAAGTGAATTTAGAATAATAGTCATAAAATTAATCGCTGGGCTTGAAAACAGTATAAAGGACAGCAGACAATCTATTGCTATAGAGATCAAGGGACTAAGGAACGACCAGGAGGAGCTAAAAAATGCTATTAATGAGCTGCAAAATAAAATGGAGATGACCACAGCTTGGATTGAAGAGGCAGAGGAGAGAATAGGTGACCTAGAAGATAAAATTATGGAAAAAGAGGAAGCTGAGAAAAAGAGAGATAAAAAATCCAGGAGGATGAGGGGAAAATTAGACAAATAAGTGATGCTCTAAAGAGAAATAATATTCGCATAATTGGTATTCCAGAGGAGGAAGAGAGAGAGAAAGGTGCTGAAGGTGTACTTGAGAAAATAATACCTGAGAACTTCCCTGATCTGGGGAAGGAAAAAGTCATTGAAATCCAAGAGGCACAGAGAACTCCCTTCAGACGTAACTTGAATTGACCTTCTGCACGACATATCATAGTGAAACTGGCAAAATACAAGGATAAAGAGAAAATTCTGAAAGCAGCTAGGGATAAACATGCTCTAACATATAAAGGGAGACCAATAAGACTAGTGACAGATCTCTCTACTGAAACTTGGCAGGCCAGAAAGGAATGGCAGGATATCTTCAATGTGATGAACAGAAAAAAAAAAATGCAGCCGAGAATCCTCTATCCAGCAAATCTGTCATTTAGAATAGAAGTAGAGATAAAGATCTTCCCAAACAAACAAAAACTGAAGGAATTCATCGCCACTAAACCAGCCCTACAAGAAATCCTAAGGGGGATCCTGTGAGACAAAGTACCAGAGACATTGCTACAAGCATGAAACCTACAGACATCACAATGACTCTAAACCCATATCTTTCTATAATAACACTGAATGTAAATGGACTAAATGCGCCAACCAAAAGATATAGGGTATCAGAATAGATAAAAAAACAAGACCCATCTATTTGTTGTCTACAAGAGACTCATTTTAGACCTGAGGACACCTTCAGATTGAAAGTGAGGGGATGGAGTACTATTTACCATGCTACTGGAAGTCAAAAGAAAGCTGGAGTAGCCATACTTATATCAGACAAACTAGACTTTAAATTAAAGTCTGTAACAAGAGATGAAGAAGGGCATTATATAATAATTACAGGGTCTATTCATCAAGAAGAACTAACAATTATAAATGTCTATGCACTGAATACGGGAGCCCCCAAATATATAAAACAATTACGCACAAACATAAGCAACCTTATTGATAAGAATGTGGTAATTGCAGGGGACTTTAATACTTACAACAATGGCTAGATCATCTAGACAATGGCTAGATCATCTATTGACATTTATTGTCAATAAAGAAACAAGGGCCATGAATGATGCACTGGATCAGATGGAATTGACAGATATATTTAGAACTCTGCATCCCAAAGCAACAGAATATACTTTCTTCTCGAGTGCACATGGAACATTGTCCAAGATAGATCACATACTGGGTCACAAAACAGTCCTTCATAAGTATACAAGAATTGAAATCATACCATGCATACTTTCGGACCACAATGCTATGAAGCTTGAAATCAACCACAGGAAAAAGTCTGGAAAACTTCCAAAAGCATGGAGGTTAAAGAACACCCTACTAAAGAATGAGTGGGTCAACCAGGCAATTAGAGAAGAAATTAAAAAAAATATATGGAAACAAACGAAAATGAAAATACAACAATCCAAATGCTTTGGGATGTAGTGAAGGCAGTCCTGAGAGGAAAATACATTGCAATCCAGGCCTATCTCAAGAAACAAGAAAAATCCCAAATACAAAATCTAACAGTGCACCTAAAGGAAATAGAAGCGGAACAGCAAAGACAGCCTAAACCCAGCAGAAGAAGGGAAATAATAAAGATCGAGCAGAAATAAACAATATAGAATCTAAAAAGACTGTAGAGCAGATCAATGAAACCAAGAGTTGTGTTTTTTTTGAAAAAATGAACAAAATTGATAAACCTCTACCCAGGCTTCTCAAAAAGAAAAAGAGAGATGACCCAAATAGATAAAATCATGAATCAAAATGCAATTATTACAACCAATCCCTCAGAGATACAAGCAATTATCAGGGAATACTATGAAAAATTCAATGTCAACAAACTGGACAACCTGGAAGAAATGAACACATTCCTAAACACCCACACCCTTCCAAAACTCAAATAGGAGGAAATAGAAAGCTTGAACAGACCCATAACCAGTGAAGAAATTGAATCAGTTACCAAAAATCTCCCAACAAATAAGAGTCTAAGACCGGATGGCTTCCCTGGGGAATTCTACCAGACATTTAAAGCAGATATAATACCTATCCTTCTCAAGCTATTCCCAAAAAATAGAAAGGGAAGGAAAACTTCCAGACTCATTCTATGAATCCAGTATTACTTTGATTCCTAAAGTAGACAGAGACCCAGTAAAAAAAAAAAGGAACTACAGGCCAATATCCCTGATGAATATGGATGCAAAAATTGTCAATAAGATACTAGCAAATCGAATTCAACAGCTTATAAAAAGAATTATTCACCATGATCAAGTGGGATTCATTCTTGGGATGCAGGGCTGGTTCAACATTCGCAAATCAATCAATGTGATACATCATATTAATAAAAGAAAAGAAAAGAACCATATGATCCTGTCTATGCAGAAAAAACATTTGATAAAATTCAACATCCTTTCTTAATAAAAACCTTGCAATGTTCTAGTTTAAACAAAGTGCATTCTTCTGAGGTTCTTGCTCTGAATGGCTCCCAGGTAGAACCTAGTTTGAAAAAGAGTACTACGTGGCAATGAGAAAGAATGAAATATGGCCCTTTGTAGCAACGTGGATGGAACTGGAGAGTGTGATGCTAAGTGAAATAAGCCATACAGAGAAAGTCAGATACCATATGTGTTCACTCTTATGTGGATCCTGAGAAACTTAACAGAAACCCATGGGGGAGGGGAAAGGAAAAAAAAAGAAGTTAGAGTGGGAGAGAGCCAAAGCATAAGAGACTCTTAAAAACTGAGAACAAACTGAGGGTTGATGGGAGGTGGGAGGGAGGGGGGGGGGGGGATGGGCATTGAGGAGGGCATCTTTTGGGATGAGCACTGGGTATTGTATGGAAACCAATTTGACAATAAAGTTCATATATTAAAAAAAAAAGAAATGTGCTTATGGAAAAAAAAGAAAATAATCGTTTTAGATAGATAGATAGATAGATATAAATGGATAAATTAGATTGATGACTGAAAATACATATTATATGTTTATGGAGATATACATATATTATCATTACCTCATTTTACTGTATAGCAAATTAGGATTCTATCCTGATACCTACCAGTGTTAATACTCTATATAGAACTCCCCACTCCTTAAGTATGGGATGCACAGTGGCTTGTTTCCAAAGAATACACTTTGGAAAGAGGAAAAAAAAAGAATAACTTCACAGTGGAGAGATCTGTCAAATACTACCTCAGTCAGGTAATCATGATTAACATCAATGAGTCATGTTGATTTATGTACCCTTGGTACGATGCGATCAGAACAGAAGTTATCTCTGTAGTCTTCCAGTCAAAAACCCATAACCCCAGTCCAATTATAAGAAACAAATCAGACAAATCCCAATTGAGGGATATTCTACAAATACGTGAGCAGTTCTCAAAACTGTCAAGGTCATCAAAAACAAGGGAAGTCTGAGAGATTTTATGGCCAAAATGAGCCTAAGGAGACATGATGTCTAATTGCAATGTGGTATCCTATACAAGATTTTAGAATAGAAAAAAGATATTAGGTAAAAACTAAAAAGTATGAAAAAAAGGATGAGCTCTAGTTAATAATAATGTATCAATACCACCTCATTAATTATGACAATATACTAATGTAAGATGTTAATGATATGGGAAATTAGGTGTGAGTATAAGGAAACTCTGTCCTATATTCACACTTTTATGTAGTTCAAAAAGTATTCTAAAATTAAAAAAAAAATGTTTCAAAAAATATACTATATTTTGGGTCCTTGAGCTGGCTTGGGTTACATGTTTTCTACCTTTGAGCCTAAACTAAGGCCTAAACCAGAAGCAGGCCGAGTGAGCACCTTGGGCCATTTTTCCTACCACTGAGCTCTCCCATCCATCAGGCTCTTAAATTTAGGTAGACAAAAAAGTCACCCCCCAAAAAAAAATAATGATAATAAATAAAAGAAAAGCCTTCTCCCAGGCTCTGAATCCAACTCTCAACCTGGTGGGCTTATCAAGAGCAGCAGAACCGTGGCAGGGTAAGGGGCCCAGGTGTGAAAACTTCTGAGGACAGACATCAACACTAAGAGAATTCTCCATTCCTTTCCTTGTGGTATCTTCCGTCTACCAAAGAATCATCAGTGTGTTTCATCCACATCACAACTACTCTCTCTGTGGGTTGATAAGGGAAATACTAAAATATCAACATAGCATTTATTGTGTTCCACTAAAACAACAAATAAATCTTATATAGCATAGATACTAAAAACAGTAAATTTTAAAGACCCAATAGAGTATGGTCATGAATTTAGGACATATTAGTTACATATCACATAATCTTTAGCAATAGCTCTTATTTTTAATTTTAAGGAAAATTATAATGCAAGCCACAGGAGATATATTTGTTCTTTGTTTATAACTTCATTACTCTCACATGTTGACATTTCATGCAAGAATGACCACATTATACTAGTTTGTATTTAGAAGGTATATTTTGTGACAATACAACATGTGTTTTGTTATATTACTTACTACAAATTAATGCCTCTTGTTAATTTTTTCTCTCATGTTAATCCACATTCATCTTCATTTTGCACTTTGGTCTAGTCTCTCCATTGTTTTTACATTGCCAAGACTTTACATACGAACTTATGGATATATAGTTATCTGCTACTGTGTAACAAATTTACCACAAACTTGGAAGCTTAAAACAACACACATTGATTCTGTCATAGATTGTGTGGGTCAGAAATCCAGGCATAGCTTAGCTGAACCCTCCACTTTTTAGGTTTTTATAAAGCTGTAATCCAGGTGTTTAACACACTGTGGTCTCATTGGTAGTCTGATTGGGGAAGATATTATTTCCAGATTCTTCCATCTTTCCTTCAGATTGTTGGTAGTGTTTATTTTCTTGAGGTTACATAGCTGAGGGCTTGGATTCTTGATGGCTGTTGCACTGGAGGGTGTCCTCAACTCTGAGGAGATGCCTAGAGCTCCTAGAGGCTGCCCACATATCTTATCCGTGTGATTTTTCCTAATATAGCTACTCTTCAATAAGCCAGCAAAGGGAGTTTCCAAAGCAAGTCAGCTAACAAGAGGGATTCTTCCATTGGTGACATAACATGCCATCAGCTTTTATACATGCAAGTGTCTAGAAGCAAATCACAGATCCCTCCCACATTCAAAGACAGAAAGTTACACATAGGTATGAATATTTTGAAAATGGGGAACATGATCGGTCACCTTAAAGTCTATGCATTACAAAGGCACAGTTGATTCAACATAGTTCAAAGGTTTGACACTGTAGGACCTTTAAAAATATGCCTGAAAGATGTATTTTTATGCAAATTGTCAGTATATTAGCAACCATCAGATGAATATCACAAATTCAAAGTTCAGAACATGTTTTATATAATGGTGCTTTTTATGTAAAAACAGCTGACTTTATTTATTTGCCCATTTATTTATTTATTTATTTATATGCTCATTAATTCGCAAAGTATCTTTACTTAGAAGGTCATCCATGAAAATATAATATAAGTAGTTTTTTTATGAAGAAGGCAATTTTTATTTTATTCTATTTATAAATTGGAGCCCTAAGACCAATAACTTATATATTGGAGCCCTAAGACCAATAACTTAGCTTAAAAATTAAAAAGATCCACATGTAGCATTACAAACAGCAACAAAATCTAAACAATACCACAAAATATTAAAGCTGAGAGCCATCCTTATTCTTTATGAAATTATTAGTGATGATGTATAGAATAGAAACTTCTAGCTGAAGAGCTAGTACAAGCAGGTATTAAAAAGATAGCATGTATTAAACACTCTGGAAGTTAATAATATTGGAAACTTCCCCATTCTTTTGTGTTGGTCCACCAGAGAAATGAAGACAAGAAAGGTGCAGAACAGTACATAGATGTTAGCAATTAGGGAAATTTACTGGCAGAACTCAGAGACAAATATAATGATCTCCATGGCATCAACACGAAATTGTGATATCTTTTTATATATGTTAAGATCTACTTTTTTTTAGTTTATTTATTTATTTTGAGAGAGAGAGAATGCACACAAGCAGGGGAGGGGCAGAGAAAGAAGGAGAGAGAGAGAGAATCCCAGGCAGGCTCTGAGCCATCAGTGCAGAGCGCAGTGAGGGGCTTGAACTCAGGAACCCTGTGCTCATGACCTAAGCTTGAGCCAAAACCAAGAGTCGGATGCTTGACTGACTGAGCCACCCAAGCGCTCCAACATCTCCTCTTTTTAAAGACCTTTTTGAGGTCTATGTTGATCACAAAAACCAATCTTGCTCACTTTGATTTGTCACTGTTGAAACAATGTAAAACTGAAAAAGAAAGAAATAGAACAATGATTATGAGCTTACAATTTTTGAGGCGAGTGACTTTTAAGAGTCTTCAGAAGTGACAGCAATATTACAACCATATTTTGAAAATCTTTTAAATGAGCTGTTTGCAATGCTCTCATGAATGCCCTCTTCCAAACTCAACCATTTCTGTTTTGTTTCTGCCCATGCATTTGAATGCTGCCCTAGAGGCTAAGGGTATCAGTCATAAGCACTAGAATCAGACTGCGGCCAGAGTAGATACAGATGTACAAATCCATCTCTCTCCACTCGAACAGTCTGGTAAATTCTGCATGCAGCTGCTGGCTCTGAATGGTGTTTAATTCTTCTATAAAATATATTCTGAGAGTATTAAGTATATATTATTTTTCTATCTACTATCCTTTATTTATCTATTCCATCATTTGGATGTACAATTTAGATATGATGAATTCTGATGATTACTTCAAATCCCTATCAAGTGAGTGTCTCCATCAATATCGTGGTCCCAGGCCATTTTTGTCTATTCTTTGATTATACGAAGAACATATTATGAAGCAAAGCAAGAAAACAAACAATATATCTTTAATTTTAAAATAAAGCTATTGGTCAGGTTTCTTTCACAGTGTTCAACAAATAGCTTTAAAATAAACTGGGAGTAATAAGGAGAATGAAGACACAAGGTAGAATAGATCTAGGGTAGAAAGTTTCAACTTGAAAAGAAAGATAAGAAAAATATGGAATGATATGGGTGACAATTTCCTTACTTTTCCTCACTGTGAGGTTTAGTTGCTTTCCACTGAATGTCTCTCTTCACCCTTCTGTACACTCTTAACTATTTAAGAGGATTGAATCTAGTTGTTGTAAATGAGCATATCCAGCAGACTCCGTTTTTAACAGAAAACTAAAATTGGGCAATTTTCCCACTCACGTCCACCCACCAGTGTTAAGTGAATATATCAGCAAAGTAAATCATGTGTAAACTCCCCCTTGCTGTAAATGAACATCTTCTAGAAATATGTTGCCAAAGGCAGTTCAGTTGTATCCTTTAAAAGAGAAACCTATTCAACTCATGAATGTAGACATCAATTCTTGCTCATATCAGAATGCAGACCATTACCTCTGAAGAAGCTTGGAGCCAGTGCCCCCCTCAGAAAATGAAAACAGTGACAGTTTTTCTAGTAAGAAACCGGTTACACAATACAGATTCATTCACAGTATATGGTTCTGGCATGTGCCATCTGTAGCACACAAGCAAATTTCCCTAATTACTGATATCTCTCTATGAAGGCCCGTGTTCTCTGTGTGTGTGTTGCACTTTCCTTTTCATCAGCTCCCTTGTGGACTAAAAGCAACATTTCTGCCAGGTGAGCTTAACAGATGCCATTTTCTGACCTAGCCAGCAAAAGGTCTGTTGCTTTGTTTTTTGCTGGAAATATTTCTTGTCGGATTGTACAAGGTGTATGCTTTTCAAACTGAGCCACCAGCTTGTAGACCATGTTCCAGTTTATAATTCTTATCAAAATTAAAAAATTTATCCCCAGTACACTTAGGGCACACCAGTCAAAGCTTACAATGCATGCCAAAACTCTAATCCATCAAGTCAGTGATGAGTGAGGAACATGATGGGGACAGGTGCAGAGAAATCAGAGCAAGTAGCACTCAGTCCAAGTAAGCATGCAGAATCCAAGATCTAAATATACAAATCCAAGGTCAAGTTCAGCTAGTATGCTGAAGAAAGCAGAGTAGATGCACGTGGAGGATACTCAACATTTTTCTATGCCATAGTCATTTCTGGAAAGTTTCTGTGAAAATTCTAGACTCTGCTCTAGTGTTTATGTCTCTTTTTTAAAGGTCCTACCATCTGGGACCACTGTTTCTGTCATATAGACTCTTTTCCAGTACCTACTTTCCTAAACTGTTCTCTTTGACATCTAGGTATCTTCTTACCGGCATCTCTTTCCTGTACTTAGATCTACATTGATTTCCTTCATTTCTACATTACTGTTGTGCCTATAATCTTTATCTTATGAGGTTAATAGTCATTCCACAAATATTTATAAATTTTCCATCATATCCCAGTTTTCTTTGACTTGCATTTGTTTTTGTTTTTTCTTTCTTTCTACCTAGATATAAGGACCTCAAGGATAGGTATTTGGTGATATAAACTTGTTTTTTATAAACCCTATATCTTTTAGCATACTACAGGATACAAAGTGAGAATTTCATAAGAACCTTTTAATAAAAAGAAAAAAGATAAGCAGATAAAGTCCAGATATATATTATAGTTTAAATCAAATTTAAGTACATTGGTTTTGTATATTGGAAATATATAGATACAATTATCAACAAATTTCTCAGGGAAAATTGCAAGTTAGATCCAGAACCAAGCAAGGCTCTAGCATTTGATATGCTGAGGAAGAAGGCAGAATTAGAGTGAGAGTAGAATTTTCAGAATCGTAACTGATTGGACACGAGATAAAGTAAGAGAAGGTTTTATAGGATGACTTCTAAGTTTAGGGATAAATGATACAAAGTATCACTAATCAAAATTTTTTGTGTGTTATGCTCTTTCTTCCAGACTAAACTTTCTTCCAGCATTGATAGCTGAACCACATTCCTGTCAACTTCACTATCCAAGATAGATAAAACATTTCATTCAGCATTTATTCAGCAACTATTTATTGAGTGAATAATAAGACACCAAACAGGCACAAAGATGCATAAGACCTAGCTGATGATTTAATCAAGACAAATGTTATTTATCCATTTATGTATGTATGTATGTATGTATGTATGTATTTTTATTTATTTTGAAAGAGAGAGCGCGTGAGCGTGCAAGCACATGCACGAGCAGGGGAGGGGCAGAGACAGAGGGAGAGAGAATCTCAAGCAGGCTCCAGTGAAGACAGATGGTACTTAGACCAGGGAAACTGACACATCGCCTGCATACACAGAGTGCTATGGAAACGGATATAATCTGGCCTTGGAATGCAGAGAAAGGTTTTACGAAAGAAATGTCATTTGAATTGAGTATAGAAAATAGTAGTATTGAATTGAGTATCAGACATTCTAGCTAAAAGAAACTGCCTATGCAAGCCCGTAAAGACCGAAGGAACATGTTTTAGGAAAACTCCCAGGTCCCTGCCTTCCTTAACTCTTTCATTCTTCTGTAAGCAATGGCAATGCTCAACTGGGTCTTACAACCTAGTGTGCTCTCTACAAGAAAAACTGAGGAATACTGGCTTTATTCCCCTAGAGTAAAATATAAATTTACTATTTATGTTTAAACCTAATTTACATATGGCTGGAATAAATCACTGGAAATTGTTGTTAAAAAAGATATATTTTCTGGGGCGCCTGGGTGGCTCAGTTGGTTAAGTGTCTGACTTCGGCCCAGGTCATGATCTAACGGTTCGTGGGTTCAAGTCCCGTGTCAGGCTCTGGGCTGACAGCTCAGAGCCTGGAGCCTATTTCAGATTCTGTATCTTCCTCTCTCTCTGTCCCTTTACCACTCATGATCTGTCTCTCTCTCAAACATAAATAAACATTAAAAAATTTTTTAAAGATATATTTTCTGAAGATAGCACAATAGTAAGCACATGATAACAATGGAGGTGATTCCAAAGAAATGACGACAAGCAGAGCTCATGGTAGTTTTTTTGTTTGTTCATTTGTTTTAAATCAACTCAAGATATTTAAACTCCAGAGGTCAAAAAAGATAAGCCTTGATTTGAGCTTACGTTTTGGCTTCATTTCTCTATTTTACACTGTGTTTATACATAAAATTGTAATAATGACATAGAAATTTCACTTTTTCAAAGTCCTTTGAGAAACTCTGCTATAGACCAGGTCAGAGCAGTTGGACAAAGATTATTTAGAGTTAAAAAAATATATAGTTCATTACTCCCCAAGGGTGGTATTTTAATACTTTTTTTCCCATATGTGATAGTCCCATATAATCATGGTGACATTCTAATAGTGAAACATGTGTTTTGCATGTTTCCTTGAAAACTATGGATTTACATGCACAATGATGACATTGATACATAAGACAAATCAAGATTTCTATCTCACTGATACATTGCATTATATTTTTGCAGATTTTGTTTAAAATAAAAAAATATTTTCTAAGGCCAAATTTTAACTTCTTGCTAGGTTCAATTTAACATTCTTCCGTGTGAAATGAAGTTGGGGAAGTGACTATCTTAAACTTAAACTGCAGTGCCTTGAATTCTTCAAATTGTGAGAGGAGTCTTAAAATAAAAAGAGAAGGATAATCACATTGCCTTCCTGTTTCCATAGAGTACAGAACTCTTTCTATTCATAGGGAAGTTGTAACAGCATAATCTTTGTGCCTGCATGTTGAATTGCATGATAACCAATTGAGAGACAATTGGGAAATCTGAAAATTAAACAATCAAAGATTTCACTTTTTTTCTTCTCTCCAAAGGGTGGAATGTACAGAAAATTGTCTTAAGTTTGGTGATTTCCTTTCCTTTTACATTTTCTCCATGACAGCTTTCTACTCTTCTTGCAATAGGACTTTCAGAGTGATTTTACGTGAACAAGTAAAATCCTATGCATGCAGGAAGAACCAAGCAGAATACCAGCACTCGACTTCTCGTCTCCCACCAGACTCTTTGCTTATTATCCACCTTGGTTTCGATGATGTACCAGCCAAGCAGGGAGGGGAAAGGTTGGACCCCCAGTGTCATTGATCCCAGTGAGTACAATGTGGCGACGTCTGTCTAACCTGCTACTGCAAGAATGGGTTATCTGGCAACAATCCCTGCTGGAGCACCACTGAGCAACTAGAATCAATACAGCTGTCAGACAGGATTGAGACAAGTTGTTTCTCATGCACATTCCCTGTGTTCACATGGTTGGTTGTGTCTACTTGGGTCTATCTATCATTTTCACCACACTTGAACAGTCTTTTCAAAAATTAGTTACATGACAGCCATCGAAACAGTCACTGGCAAATTAAACTACATATTTTCTATGTGGATAATATTGATAAGCATGGCGATTGTGAATTTTATTTAACCATGATTTCCAGGGGTGCCCGGGTGGCTCAGTCGGTTAAGTGTCTGATCTCACAGGTTTGTGGGTTAAAGCCCCACGTCGGGCGCTGCGCTGACAGCTCGGAGCCTGGGGCTTGCTTTGGATTCTGTGTCTCCCCTTCTCTCAGCCCCTCCCCTGCTTGCACACTCTCTCTTTCTCTCAAAAATAAAATAAAATAAAGTAAGATAAAATAAAACATAAATTAACCATCATTTCCAAAGCAATGAGGTCCTCAATCATTTGTGGTTAGAGGAAATACGTCATACTGACACCGGTTGCCCATTTTGCATCATCCTATGACGCTCTCCGGTTATCTTCCGATGAAACAGAAAGACCCTCCTGAGTAGGCCACCTTCGGGGCTTTATTTGACACCATCTGCATTCACTTAAATCCCAAATGCACTTTCTAACAAAACATTTTCTCCCCAACTGGGGTAACTAATGATGTTAATGTTTTCTGTGCTCCCCCCCCCCCCCCCCCAACATCTTTGATTGGAAAAAGTCCCTCCCCCACTCTTTGGGTTGGCATGCTTGCTCTATGCTGTGCTATGTACCGAAGCTGCACTGTCATGGTCTCTTATTGCGTCATCCTTTCAAGCTTGCTGGCCGCAGTGCTCTGTGGTCCTGTGTCCTAAATAGTCTCTCTCATCTCTGCGGACCCCGCTGTCCCAAGGATCACTCTGCTTTCTGCCCTGAGTGCATCGTGAACAGATACTTGTCCTGCAGTCATCGTTTTGAATGTGAATTAGAATAATGGCTGTATTTTTTTTTTTTTTTTAGTGCTTCCTATACGCCAGATAGTGTGGTGAGTACTTCACATATATTATCTAATGTAACCCTCAAAAATAAAAACATATGAAGGAGGTACTCATATTAGCCTCTTTTAGAGGTGAGAAAATAATATCAGGGGAAATTTTTTATATTAAATATAGTCACGGAGCTAATAAATGACCCAAGCCAGTCTGACGCCAGAGTCTATACTCTTGTGCATTAATCTCACCAGGGTGAGAAATAGTTCTGAGGCAAAGTGAGTCTGGGAAAATATGTCCCTTCTCTGACCATGTTCTGGTCAAAAGTTGCCATCCTATTCCATATGTAAAGAAATAATAATTAATGTCTGTCTGTAATACATAGCATAGGTACCACAAACATTTTAATCAAACTCATAATAGTATTTCTTTTGCCAATTACTTTGAAAAACTTTTACCTTACGTTAATTCTGAATTCACATTTCTTTAATTGAAATAAATGTTAATGACAAAAGTTATTTGAAAAGTCAACAAAAAAGGAAATACTAGTCTGCTCAATAAGCAAAAATATAGCTCTCAGACGAATTATTAATATTGTCAAGAAAGGAAAGATTCTACTTTAGAATTTTAAAATATTTTACCTCCTCCCTCCCATCATTGGGCTAGCTCATAGTTCATTTATAACTAATTTTCTCAAACAAGCAAACAAACTAACTAACATCAAATTGTGTTCCACTTAATTGAAGTTGTAAAAGGCCCATTACCAATACCCTTTTTAGAGTTTGGACTGTTTGAGGGGAAAGAAAGGGGTTACATAAATAGAAATTAAAGTATCAATTTTGTTACTGATAGAGTTACTATAATATTTGGCTCAGGTTAATCAGAATTACGCTGTCACCCATTCAATCAGGCAGTGCTCCCTGTGAAGGTGTAAAGGCAAGACTCAAATCCATGGTTCTCCATTGGAAGTGATCCTGCTCCCTGTCCATCACCCAGGGGATATTTGGTGATACCTGAGAAAGGATTGGTTGTCACAAATGGGGGAGTGCTACAGGCATCTGGTAGGTGTAAGCCAGGGATGCTGCTAAACATCCTACAAAGCACAAGACAGTCCACAAAACAAAGGGTTATCTGGTCTAAAACGTCACTGGTGCCATCCATGGTTGACAAATCCTAAGCTAAGCTTACGGAAGGGACTAACATGGAGTAGGAAGCATTTTCTCTGAAAGTAGACAGATTCCCTACGAGAAGGAAGAGAGATGATGCCGACTACATTTACTCAGTTCCTGCATCAAAACTTATCAGATAATTTGTTCATCTTGCCCTGGTCAGGAAATAAAGAAAAAGCCAAGAAGGCCAAGGTTGTGTTGCAGTAATTACTGTCCCTCAACAGAGGAACACAAGGTGAAGAGAAAGGTGACTCTGCACGCTAACACTTATTTACATAATGTGATTTGTTCAGATTTTCTAAATCGATTCTCATGGCATAGGACCAAGATAATTTGACTTTGTATCATACATACATATTTGTTTAATTCATGCTCAGAAGAATAATGAACCTTTTATTTGCATTTAGGTCTATCACACAGAAAGGAGTGACCAGTTGCAATGGGTATTTTTATCTGTGCTATCTTTTAAGCTCTACTTGAGTACATACATCGACTTTTCTTAGGTGGAGGTAAAAGCAAAACTAATATAGTTTGCAGAAGGCATATTTACTTTATTGATTAAACAATTCAAATTGGGTTTGACTAGTTACTGCATAGTCCCAGGAGCACTTAATTAGCCCTACTGTTAAATTTAAAAGGAGAAAGAGTCAGAGAAGGAAGGCAGATAGGCAGAGCCATTGGCATCTCCACAAAATTGGGGTTCAGGTTGCTGGAGCAAAGCTAAAGATGAATCCCAAAAGATTCCCCTGAATTTACTCCTTTCTTTTATTTTCTGATTCTTCTTGATACTTTTATATTCTGAAACATGTCAGCTCTCCCTTTTCCTATGTTTCTTTTTCTTTGAGCTGAAGAGAGAGTAATACCGTGCCAATAATCTACAGTCAGATTCCAGGCTGGTGTCATTTTCCATTGTTTTGATGTCTGTGTAAAATAATCTAACAGACTAGCTAGAACTATCAGCATTATAGTGGGAATCTATCCTCCTTGATAACACTAGGCCATTCACACAGACACATGTGTGTTCTTAAAAAATGTAACGGTATATTGTAAAGCTCATTTTAAAGCTATAAAGAGAGAAAAGGCCAAAACCAAAGCAGAGGCAATTTCTAATAATAACATGAGAATCTTTAATATTTATTTAACTTCTACCATGAACCAGACACTATATAGAGCAAATTCTGTGCATTATCTCAGTTTATCCTCACATGGTACCTCTGAATAAAGTTCTATAATTGTCACCATTTTACAATGGTGTTTACAAACACCATGTTTGGATCACATATGCTGTGATCCAAAGGGAAAGAAACTTGCCCAGTGTCAAACACAGTATGTGGTTATAGACTGAGGTCCAGAGTCAAGCTTGTTGACTCCATACTCTATTATCTTAACCACTATATGAAAATGACTTGCTAAGAGAGCAATCACAGCACCAAATATTTCTAGGATTCATTGGTCCCTAAATTCAAAAAAACCATTAATATCATGACTGTGTTTAAAACCTCAAAAATCTCCCTTGTCTATGTTATAAGTCTTAACTACATCTAAATGTTTTTCTTCAAATACTTTTCTAACTAAAAATATAAATTACTTTTCCTGTGTGAAAAACGTCATGAATGACTCCCAGATAATCTGCTTGGGCAACAGAAAAACAAACAAACAAACAAACAAACAGGAGGTGTCACTGATTAAAAAATAATGTAGAGAAATAGAAATAGATTTTTAGGGAAAGGTAAGTTCCGTTTAGAGATGTTAACTCTGAATAACATTTTATATAAATGTTGTTTTGAGGGTGGGGAACCCTCTCCCTTCCCTGAAAAATGGAACTTTTTTCCAAAGTGAAACTCATACTGTGTAGTTCATAGGGGTCACCCCTAGGAAAATGGTGGACACATGAGTGAGGTGTCACCAAGCAGAGTACAGCATCTGTCTGCTCATAGTGATTTGTTGCCACAGGGCTGGTTGAAGTTCTCCCCATAATTTTTGCTGGTACTGAGAAGAGTGAATAATAGAAGTAAATACCAAGTAAACCCTCAGCTTTCCAAAATTATCTTTGCTGCCATGTTAGAAAGCCTTCCTGCTACTGACAATTTCACATAGCAAAGAAGAGGGAGAGAGACTGAGTCATCATCTGAACACCTGTATTCAGATATGCCCAAAGGCAGACTTTCAATTACGAGAGCCAAAATATTCCCTTTAAAAAAAAAAAAAAGCTAATTTGAATTGTATACCTGTAACCTGCAACTAAGAGTGCTAAAACATATGATGTTGGTATGGCACAAGAGTGACAATATTACCATCTCCCACTCTCTTCCTCTCAACTGAAGATGCAGTTGTATCCACCCTGCCCATATGCTGTGATCCAAATTCCTGACTATTGATCCGTCGCCACTTCACATTGAAATGTTAGCACTCCTGCTCCCAACTTGGTTATCACCATTTATTTGATAATTTCACTTTGCATCTTTCCCAAATGATCAGGGCAATTCTTCCATCTCCCTTGATGATTTCAACACCTGGCTCACTTGCTTCCTCTCTTCATGCTTGATCATTTATAGTTCCTTTAATAACAATGCCCATGATGAATTGAACTTCTCAATGCAGTCGCCATTATCACTCAGTTCTGTTCTTTCTGATCAACTGATTTGTAACTTTACCTCAGTCCACATTCCTTTGAGGATTTTCACCTTCGTCTTGGTCATTCCATAATGCCGTTCAAACCTCAAAAGCTGACACAGGTCGTTCCTTTTTAGAATAACCTCTGAAAATTATCATACTTCGTTTCTTTCAACCCTTACTAGAAACTCCCTTTCATCAACCCTCTTCAAATTATACTTGATTTCATTTTTCAACTTCAAATTTCTATTCAAATATTTCAATATTATTTTTATTACTCTTATCATGTTATTGCTTTCAAGTTTTACTGTATCATTCACTTACTGATCCCTTTATTCTTTTCCCAGTCTTACTAGAAAATGGCCCAATGTCTGTCCTATTGACTTGATACAACTTTCTCACTCACTTGCAATATCCCATCTCTCATTAAATCTTATTGATTTCACTTTTACTTCCTTCTACCCATTTCATCGTCTCCATGTGTATTATCTCTACCCTCATCTGGCTACTTCACCTCTTGTTTGGACTCCAGTTTCTTCATATTTTGTCTCTCCTCATTATATTCCATTCTTCACACTGAGGTTCTTTTAAATGAAATATTAGGATGTCATCTCCTGTTTAAGACCTATTAATTATTTCTCGTTGCTTCTAGGAAAAAACCCTCAAATTCTTACCATAGCCCACAGGCCTGAATGGTTTCATCCCTGTTTTCCTACCTCTGCCTTCAATCTCACACCACATATATGCTTGCTTGCTCTTTAAGATTCAAACATACTGTCATTTATTTTATTCCTTGATTAAGCTACGCTTCTCACTACCGGTTCTTTGCATACTCCTGTTCATCTCTTTGGAATGCCCACCCTTCTGCCGAGCTTCACCCAGTTAATGCCAGTTCAACATTTATGTTTTTCTCCCACTTAAATCTTTAGGGAAAACATAGCTGGTGCCCTAGCTTTTAGGTCAGGTTCCTGTCTGATATAAACCTCTACGACATGATTCTCTCCATTTGTTATTTCAGGTTGTGATATTACAAACACTGTGTTGGTAATTCTTTAATATTTGTCCCCTCCTGCTCAATAGAAGCTCCTAGATGCATACTTATTAATGAATCAATAGATGAATGAAAAAATTGAGAAAATACTATTTCACATTGAAATGTTAGCGCATCTTGTACAGGCATCTTGTACTATATATTAGAAATTAAAAAAAGAAAAGCCTACAGGGAAATAAAGTACATAGACATAAATATGTGTGCATGTATTATAATATGATAGTTCAAGATCAGCCCAGTTAAGCTCAGGTTAATATAAGTGTCCAAAAGGATATCCCAGCACAGCCTGATGATGG
Source organism: Panthera uncia (assembly GCF_023721935.1). Classification (NCBI taxonomy): domain Eukaryota; kingdom Metazoa; phylum Chordata; class Mammalia; order Carnivora; family Felidae; genus Panthera; species Panthera uncia. The sequence continues at coordinate 39,751,493 of NW_026057576.1, forward strand.
GACTGGAGATGAAGATATCACATGGGCAGTTGAGAGGTATTGCCATACTAATACCCCAAATTTATAAGTGTCCATTCTTGTCTCCCTGTGATGAATTGCTCAGATGAGAAAAGACAAAAAAGCAGTTCAGCGCTGCTCCACAATCAATTATTATTTAATTCATTTAGCAGATTTTCATTGACTGCCACACAGTGTGCTAACCTGAAAATGTAGAAATGAATAAAACTATCTGTGTCTTCTGATATTTCCCAGTCCAGTATGGCAGAGAGCCTTTTATGGTACAATATGAGAAATATGCAAAAGAAAGTGAAAGATAAAATGGGAGCACCATGGAGGGACATCAGAGCAGCCTGATGTATCTGGGAAAGTTTTCCTCATTTGGTGAGACCTGACATGAGTCTAAAAATATAAGATTAAGCAACTTGGACAAAACTATTCCAAGCAGGAGAATGATCAAGGGATGAATTTGGGGAAATATAACTTGTGCTGTTTGGTTTTGTGGTGCAGGATATTCTAAGGAGTATTTAGAGATGAGTTTGTGGATATGGGCAGAAGAAAACCATGGAGAGTCTTATGAGCCATGAAAGAAGTTTAGGCCTTGCCAGGAAAGCAGTAGGAAGGATTTCAATTTGAAAAGTAACATGCGATTCATTTTTAGGAAAAATAATTTTAGCAAGTCTAAAAATATATCGCAAGACTGAGAGAACCAAGGCGGGGGTGGTAATCTTTCTAATCATGCATTATTCCACTCAGATGTTTCCCAAGGAAAACGCTCCTCACATTTGCTCCCACAGCACCATGTGCTCACCTCCATATCATAAAGCTGACTTGAAAGTTCCAAGCTCATTTGTATAAGCAGGTAGCATCTAGCATAATCCTGTGTATATAATAGGGCCAGTGAATGCTGCTGGAGTAGGTGAGTGAATGAGATAACAAGTCAATCAGTCTTTGAGAGAGCTGTGAAGATTCCTAACAATGACTAATATGGTTTACATATTTACCTTTCATATGATGCCAAATCACAATGAAATTGATTTCTTTTATCTATAAACATATTTAATATTCCTCTGGAAAACTTTTATATCACCTCACTGTGTTCTCTGTGGAATCAAGTCAGCTATTTGAAGAAGATAGGAACTCTAACAAATGTTGAATCAGTCTTTTTTTTTTTCTGGATTAATTGTGTATATATCAGATATCAGAGTGACTATGTGTTCCAATGAAGTGAGCAAATATTAGGTGAATGGAGCCTTTTGGGTAAGAAAGGATTCAAGTATTAAATTAAACCATTCATAGAGGTCAAAAGATTTCTCCCTGGTTTGGGTTTGTGGAAAAGTAATAAATATATCTTCAGTTATGTAATGTCATTTTCAAAGGTATACTAGAAAATTTTGAGATGTTTGTTTTTAAACATCCTTATTTTTGTTATTCTAGCTTAATAAAAATCTTCCTACTAATTTATTCAATCTATCATAGTTAATTTAAATAGCACATGAAATTTTAAACAGATGTTATATCATAAATATCCAGAGTATAAATATCAAAATTCTGCTTACAAGTATAGAAAGATACATTTTTATTTTAAGTAATTAGCACATTTTTAGAATGTTTTTACAAATAATTTTCAACTACCAGAAAGCAGCAGCATGGATTATCCAAAACTATGAATAATCCAGAAGGCATTTTGTGTCAAATTGGGGATGTATTTTTTTTTTTTTTTTTTTTTGGTAACAGAACATCATTCTGTGTTACTTAAGCAAAAACTCAAATTAGTTTGACATTTCCTGTATACGTAAGAAATGGTTTACCAGCTGAGCTTTGAGGTCAGTTGATGAGAAATATGTTAGGCTTTGGGGGAAGGAAAAGACATAACAGATATGTCACAGTACTTTTATTATTTCATTTTATTAGATGCATTCTTATTTCCTTGATTTTGAACAGATTTTCTTTTCACAGACATTTAGACAATTTGCTGTATTCTGTATTATTTTTATTGGAGCTAAGAATATTGAAAGTAGTCAATGGTAATAATTAGTTGAATGTACAATATATTTTTCAGCATTAATAAAAACTACATTTCTTGTGGACAAGCTGAACTTGTGTCTATAACCTGTAATGCTCAAAGAGAAATAGTAAACTATACTCAACATACATTGTCAAGAATAACTATCTTTGAGTGATAGCAAAGTCATTAATTCATATAAAATTATTAAATGTGTGGCTACCTCACATAAAGGATTATATTGAGATATGGGGACATAGTAGTTGCTAAAATAGAATATCTATACCCCTGGAGGTTACTTTTCTAGAGGTAAGCTTCTTTGTCTAAATGAAATAAAATAACTTTATGAAAAGAATTTTGGATATTTTAAACAATTCATAGTTTGGTTATTTACATTTGATGTCATATATTCTTTATTTTGCTTAAGAACAGAATATATACCCACCTATAAGAAGATGGAATTGTTTGTGAGGATGTGGTGGGAGCACAAAACTAGTCAAAGACTGTTCCAGAAAGGAAGATGAGGATTTCATAGTAGGGTACAAGAGAGGGAAGTATTAGCTGTGTCATTCCTAATTAGCTCTGTAAATAGCTGTTTCCAGTGGATGATGCATAATATATTTTTTTAATTTTTTTGTTTATTTCATATTTGAGAGAGAGAGAGAAGAAAGCAAGTAGGAGAGGGCAGAGAGATAGAGATAGAATCTGAAGCAGGCTCCAGGCTCCCAACTGTCAGCATAGAGCCCGACGCGGGGCTCGAGCTCACCAGCAGTGAGATCATGACCCGAGCTGAAGTCGGAAGCCCAACCAACTGAGCTACCCACGCACCCCATGATGCATAATATTATTAGTGGGCAGGGATGGTTTTCAGGATATCTATTCAGAGTGTGACACTGGAGAATCCATGAGGAGAATGAATATAAAGATTTACAGGAAGTAGTAACAAGCATTCTGATTAGCTTATACAAATGTTGGAGAATCCATCTAGTAGACTCAATGATATAAGGGAAGGAGTTTTCCAAAAGACATGGAACTGGCCAAGACTGGGAAGGTAAGTAGAGCATTAGGTACATGGGCGGGGACTCTGCTCTATGAACGAAACTAGAAATAGGGAGAAGAGAAAGAATCAAAAAGGGACAAACTGGATTTTTTTTTTAAGATTGGCTCAGTAGGAAGAGTGGTTTACCTCTGGAAGAATGAATTTCAAGTGTGGTTGATTTTGAGTAAAGATTGGTGAGATGAAGAGAGTGAGGGTTTGTGAGTAGTGTGAGATTATTAAGAAGCATATCAGCATTTCCTTAGGTCCTTAGCCAGAGAGAAGTCCAAATTTTTGATGTACGGAATTTTTAATAGGTCATCCTTTATGAAAATATGAATGTAGTCATTATGAGAAAATCAGAATATTTGGGAATGATTAACAGACTTTTTAAATTAAACATGAAATGGAAACTCCTTGTTTTACAAGACTTGAGCACTTTTTTTTTTTGTGTTTATTTTTTGAGAGAGAGACAGAACACAAGTGGGGTAGGGGCAAAGAGAGAGGGAGACACAAAATCTGAAGAGGCTCCAGGCTCTGAGCTGTCAGCACAGAGCCCGAGGTGGGGCTTGAACTCACAGACCACGAGATCTTGACCTGAGCCGAAGTCCAACCCTTAACTGACAGAACCACCCAGGCGCCCCAAGACTTGTGTGCTTTTATGATGTTGTACTACTTGTAGCTGCATCTGAGTGTGTGTTTTGAGAAAGAGTGCCTTTTGTACAAAACATACTTCTGCTATTATCTGACTTGAACATAAACAGAACAAGCAGAATACTGGTGGATTTATTATTTTTGGTTTTTTCTAAGTTCACATCTGTCATCCAGGAAATTCAAAAAGCAAAAGTGACAAGGACAGTTACCAGTGTATTGTGGGTGATGAATAATCAATAGAAAACTTCATTTTCTCTTCCCTTCTCTTTTCAATGTCTTTCTTTTCTTACCCCTTTTTCCGCCTTCATTCCTATCAGCAATGACACTGTAGTCAAACCTTTAAGCCTTGTATCTATCACTCAAAGTTCAGTGCAGAAAATAGAAACCCTTTTACTTATTTCAATCAGAAATTAATTTAATGTAGAGAATTAAGAGTTAGCAAAACCCTTGGGAGGCATCATTCTACAGTCAGGAGGCCATCATTCCACTTATGATTTGAAATACCACCATCTAGCTCCAGTCAGGAATACAAGAATATGCTGTTGAAACTGCAGCCACCAAGACTGGCCAACAGTGCTTCTCAGTGCCCAGAAAGCTGGAAACTAGAAGTTGAGTCTGGTCACCACACTTTCTCATGTCTCATGATCTTGCTTGCAAGAGAAAACAGCAGCAAATGACAGCTTTTGCCTATATCTGTCTTCCAAGCCTCCTATGTGTGCAACTCTTAGGATACCTTACTTGCATCCAGTCCCCATATGTAAGAGAGTGTGAGGAAGGCTGTTTTCAGCTTTCTATCATCTCTAAATTGAATGAAGCTGGATTGGAGTTTGGGAGAACCAAATCAAATGTCTATGACAAGCTGCTATAGTGATTTATATTGACCTCTCAACCATTCTCTATATTTGTCATTATTCATGGCTTTTATTAAATCTATGTCTTATATTCTGTTTACCTCTCCTCTGACCCTACTAAATCTCATTTCTACCCTTTGCGTAAGCACATTAGCCAATATTGTACTTTTATAACGTTAGCGTTACCTGGAATATTTGCTATATCATTAACTCAACTTCTGAAACACTTTCCTATGATTTAGGGAAGAAACACACTATAAGGTTAAAACAATTACCACATAAACATAACTTATCTGTTAAAACAATTACTACATAAACAAATACTTATTTGCTATGGGTCTCGAGATAACTATCATTTTATTTCATCAGAATATGTCTTAAACAAGTGTTGTTTCTATTATTCATGCATTTAATCAAAATGTACAATTATTGAATGATTAATATGATCTAATATGAGTATAAAGAAAGTGTCTTGAATTTTAACTGCTCCTAAATTGAATTTTTAAAAAGACATAAGATATTTATTAGTCAGGCAAATTTTTTCTCATATATTTAGCACCATGGACCTTAAATTTGTGCTGTTTTAATTTTAGACAAGCTAGCACAAATGGTAAAATGAAATCAACAGGCAAGAGCCATTTACATTATAAAACCAATATCGTTCATTCATCTAGTCATTTTTACTAGAATTTTATTTCCTCTGTGTATGCTTGAGCTGCACATAGATATTATCCCATCTCAGTGTAAGAGTTAAACTTGATTTCAAAATAAGAAATAAGATTACATCCATCCTAATTATAATTCTTTTTTTTTTAATTTTTAATAATGTTTTATTTATTTTTGACAGAGAGATAGACAGAGCATGAGCGGGGGAGGGACAGAGAGAGAGGGAGACACAGAATCGGAAACAGGCTCCAGGCCCAGAGCTGTCAGCCCAGAACCCGACACGGGGCTTGAACTCACAGACCAAGAGATCATGACCTGTGCTGAAGCCAAACACTCAACGGACTGAGCCACCCAGGCGCCCCATCCCAATTATAATTCTAAAACAACTGTCTCCTTATCTTTTAAGCTAAAAGTGAGATTACTCTTCCATATTATTATTTTGCTAAGTTTGACACCTCTATCAACTATCACAGTACTGTTTCATTTGCTATCCTTGCCTCTAAAGTAAAATGGTCTTGTAAAACTAGTTTTTAGTCAGATAATCTACTAAAATGTCTGCTTTTCCTTTTGGATGAGTGTTTTTGCTCTGTTCAAAGCATGTCCTGTTATCAGAGACTGTGAAGCTGTATTGTCCCTTGGTTCAGAATGCTGGACCCAAGAGTCTGATGTTGTGTTTACTGCATGAGCAACAACTTAATTAAGTGTTGCTTTAGAAACATCACCAGAGCTTTGTTTCTGGTATTGCACTCAGGCATGTATCACATTGTTTTGACACATGCATTGGGAGATTTGCTTTGTAGTTAGTCATGTTTTTGGAACACTACTAGTAAAAACAGAAGAAAAGAATAATTTTATTGGTAAAACAAGGAAAATGCTCTCAAGATCCAAAGAATAACTATGAATGATGTATCAAGACCAAATTTTCTTCTGAGAACACTCGCAGTAAAACCAAATTTCCTATTTTGACGTTTAGCTGCTTAAAAGCGAATGTTTTTATGCTTTTGTAAAGATTAAGAAAATCAAATGTACAGATTTCTTCCTTTTCTATATCCTTATTTATCTCCCCAAGGAACATATTTTATATACCTAAATAAATTCAATGTTTTAATTTTAGTTTGTTTATCATGACAAAATATCTTTTAAATAGTATTTTTCTGTTACAAACCAGGAAGGTTTGGGAAAAAAAAATGATAATGCATGAATACATTTTCACACTCTTTTCTGCAAAGAAGTAAACAAATTTTCCTTCCTGAGAAGGAGAGAAATCAAATGTGTCAGCTTCAAAGCACTGGAATGTTTAACTCCACTATCATCGGCCTCATATTGGGGCTTATACGATGAATACAGTTGTTAAATAAGATCCAAAAACTTGTAAAAAGGAAGGTACCAACTAAAAATAAAGGAGCAATTTCGTCAAAGGCGGCGTGGCCTGGAGTCTCTAGACAAGGTGGCCCAAATGATGAGTGAGGGAAAATGCCCCAGAGGGAACACAGAACTTTAAAGATCTATGAGATGAAGAAAGGAAACCAGTTATTTTCAACAGTTCTCTCATGTTCCTTTTTAACCTCAATAATTGTCCCTATTCTAGTCCAGTGATAAATGGCAATGGTTAGACTTTGTTTACCTCGAAGGCAGGTTAACATCGGCCCTCAAATCTTAAGGTAACTGACTTAAGCTGGTTTTATATGCACCTTCAAGAGAGAGACCTACACAGGAAAACCCTATTTGAGCTGTTGTCTTTGATTTAATGTTCAATCAGTTCTATTCTAAAATTCCATATATATTTGAGAAAAGCCTTATGTAAAGATATTACTCAAAACATGATTATTTGTGTAAATTTATAAAAATGTTGGCATGTGTGTTTGTCTATGTTTTTGCTATTGCATCATGAAATATCTCTGTGTGCTAGATTAATACTTTGTCACATAATTTCAGAGATCAGTGTCACACTATGTATCATGCAACAATGTTTTGGCAAAGTAGGATGATCACAAGAGTAGCAACAGAAACTTTTTCCAGAATGTCAAAATGGTGACCAAGAATTAAGCAAAGGTAGAAAACATATACATACTAGTAACCACAGCTGAACTTAAGTTGTCCAAAATTTCCTCCCAAATGGCCATGATCCCAGAGAGTTGATTCAAATTGCGTTTACATGTTCAACTGACAGAAAATTCCCATGTTATATAAACTATTCCAGAGCAAAGAAAATATGTTTACTTTTTTTATTTTACAGACCTAGTTAGTATACCAATAATCCCATACAAACAATACTTAAAATAGAAATTAAGAGAAAACAAACAGTGTATGTATAGAGGGGGCTTTCCACGTGGGAAGCTCAGTGGGCTGAGGGTCCAACTCTTCATTTTGGCTCAGGTCATGATCTCATGGTTCATGAGATGGAAGCCTACATTGGGATTCTCTCTCTCCCTCTCTCTTTGCTGCCTCCTCCCCCCCACCCCCAAAAAACAGACCTAAAAATAGAGAAATTAGAAACCAGTTTCCCTGATTTCTTTATTAAGCCTCTGTCCCTCAATTCCAAAGCCACCTTGCTATACATATCTGTGTTGTTGGAGCTGGGCCTCTGAAAACAACATTTCTCCTTTGTCAGCTGACTGCCCATCAGTTTTCAGCAATCAATGGTGCCAGAGGGAAACTGGCAGGCAGGAGGGAGAATGAGCATGCTTCACTCTGGTTTGCTTTCTGTCCCTGCCAGCATCACCTCACCAATAGTTTTTCACGTTAGCAGAAACAGATACTCCAAATTCCATGTTTTTATTTTCTCCACTATTCCAGAACCAGAATTGGTTTCAACTGTACCCCCTCAGATGTCCCAAGACTAGATGGCCAGTGCTCCCTCCTCCGGGTTCCGGCTCTTTCGGGCATCTCCTCCAAGCTCCTCAAAGGTCTATGTCCCAGGTGTATGGGGCCCCTTCTACTACATTCCAGGTTCTGATAACACCCATATCTTCTATTTCTTCCTACTGTCCTAAGAGTGAGCTACTTCCTTAGTTGCTATCCCTTTTGGGTCCCCTGTCTTCCTCCCTTCTTTTCCTTCCTCCCTCCCTCCTGCATTTTCTCTAGTACCTGCATTATCAGTTCCTTAAAAAGAATTATCTTTTTCTAATATCTGGCATCTTTTCTATTTTCCAGACCAGACCAGAATGAATTTATGTATACAAACACTAATACAACAATTGTAAATGCCAGCAAATTTAACTTATAGAATGAGATATTAAAAAAATTGCTAGAAAAAGAGGTACAGGAGGAAGAGCTGGTAAGAAGAGGAGAGAAAGAAAAAATCATTATCAAATATACAGTGTGTTTAAGAAGGGCTAGAGTGATATCCTGATTTGTAATAAGAAATATAGGGACGCTTGAGTGGCTCAGTCATTTAAGTGTCCGACTTCAGCTCAGGTCATGATCTCACGGTGGTTTGTGGGTTCGAGCCCCGCATCAGGCTCTGTGCTGACAGCTCAGAGCCTGGAGCCTGCTTTGGATTCTGTGTCTCCCTCTCTCTCTGCCCCTCCCCTGCTGTGCTCTGTCTCTGTCTCTCAAAAATAAATAAATGTAAAAAAAATTACAAATATATGTTTGGCCTTGGTCCTATTTCTGGCATAGAGCTCCTAAAACCCTCTGGAATTTCCTAAGTGATGAAAGCAACGAAGATGTCTTTCATTATGTTCATGAGGTGGCTTTCGGACAGCACCTAAGGATGGGCCTGATCATGTGATTAGACATTGCAGCTTTTAGTTTCTGGCTGTTTCTGAGTTATATCTTATTATACTAAACCAGTAATCTAGTAAATAAAATGTTTCTATGAATTCTGTAAGCTGCTCTAGCAAATTAATCAAAAGAAGATAGGAGTCATTGGAACCTCCAATTTGTAGCCAGTTTATCCAAAGCACAGGTAACAACCTGAGCTGGCAACTGGCTTCTGAAGCAGAGTGGAGTGTGGAGGTCTTGTAGGACTGAACCCTTAAACTGTAGAATCTGATGCTATCTTCGGGTAGTTAGTGTCAGAATTGAATTGAATTCTTGGACACCAGCAGGACACTAGCAGGTGTCTGAGAATTGCCTAGTGTCATGTGGGAAGGCCCCTCCACACATACACTTTGTAATTGGGTCCAAGAACCCTGAAGAGTAAGATGGGTAAGCACAAAGATATTTATTTGTGTAATTAATCAACAATAAAGTGAAAAAAAAACTATCTGATTCTCTTAATATACCCCAAAAGCTTCTGGTAAAAATCAATATCCATGCCCAACAAAATTTCCTATTGTAAGAAAAACCATCATGATTAATATTTTCTCAGGCTAGTAGCCAATATCATACGAAAAAAGATACCCATGTACCATCCCGATGAACTCAATAATAAGCAAATGATACATACTTTTGTCACTATTATTCATCATTATTCAGAATATAATCAGTGCAAATAGCTACATGACTTGCTTTGCCCAATGAAATAAGAGTAAGTCACAAGGCTACTTACATGCTTACATGTTTTGCCATGAGCCAGTTCTTAGTAAAGGAAGCAATATTAAGACACTGGTTTACATTTTCTTTTTAATCACATTTATCAGAATCAAGTCAATTTCAAAAATAAGTAAAGCAGCTGTATTTTTCCTTTCATTTTGGTCAATTTAATTATACAAGTAGATAAGAGGACAGAAAAAGAAGATATCTTACCACCATCGAGAGCAGATAAAAATAATATAACTGACATTAATGATAATTTAATTTAATAATAATTGAGGCAGAAATTAATTATAGAACATTTCCAGTCAGGAATATTTGAAATTCACTCAAAATAAAAGGTTACATGACAAACTAAAGCATGGAGATTTTTACATTTATGATTTGTTAAACTTGGATTTGCAAATTAATGCTTTAATATTCCTTAAGAAAGAATATACAATCTATTTATAAAATCATAAATATTAGGTAGAAAAAGATTTCACTTGATTACAAATGAAATTTTTTTAACCTATTGCTCTGAAGGGTTAGTTCACAAATGATTATCATTACTTATAAAAGACTGTGCCATTCAAGATTTTTACCTGATTAAGAGAACATGAGTCTGCATGTTTTAAATTCTTTCTCTAAAGTGTGGAAACATTTGGGGGAATAACTCTTACCTGATAAAAGTCTCTATGTTCAATACCTATAAAATTTTATAATGGTTCTCTTCTTTTATGGCTGTGTCAAGATAGAGTAGGCCATGTAATAATCACAAACAACGTAAAAATCTCAGTGGATGAAAACAACAAAGTGTTCTTTTTTCTTTTTCTTCTTTCTTTCTTTCTTTCTTTCTTTTTTTTTTTTTTTTTGTGTGTGTGTGTGTGCAGCCTACTACTGTTTTTTGCAATTGTCAAGTGCAATTGTTTTTCATATGCGGGATATTTCACCTACATATCTACATGTATTCTTATACCAATACAGCAGAAGAAAACATAAGTTGAAGGGTTGATCTTTGACAAATATTCCCACCTAGAACTGGTACATGTAATTTTAGCTCAATGCCTTTGGCTCCAGGAAGTCGTATAACCTCCTCTCTCTTCAAGGAGATGAGCAAGATGAGTAAGAAGAAGAAAATGAGATATCACCAAATGGTAGGAGTGTCTACCCCAAGAATACTTTGAATACATTTTTATTGTAAGTAATCTCAAATAGAAAATCATTAATTTTGCTGTTCATAGCACTCAACACATCATATCTTAACATGCACTCATACACACACACACACATATGCTCACTGCATACCCAAATTATGTAAATTACCCAGGAAGAAGGTAATGCAGGGCCTCAGTTAACTGAACTTAAGTATAAATTTAAAAGCAACAGGATACAAAAGTTTTTTTGCTGAGATTACTTAATAATGTACAGAAAAAGACCATTTAATTCTAAATAAGAATCATCTAAAGAAAGGGGGTCCAGAATAAAAGGAAAGTAGATTATCCACTCTGAGTGATGGGTCTTTCTCTTGCATTTGAAAACATAGGCTTTTCATTTTTCATTTCCAAAAACAGTAATGCATCACATTGAGAAGAAAAATTTCCATGTAAGTCACCCATATGTAAAGTAGTTTCATCAATTGCTTCCAATCACAGAATTGTATGACACACTATCTCTTTCACTCATCTGACCCCAAACTCAGAACCCTCTCAGATCTCTTCTATCAGCAGCAGGTGTTTGGAGATCTTTATTTTGGAATTTTCACTTTCTGTGTTTTCAACAGTCCCTGCTGCTATGAACAAACTCCAGTAAGCCCCAGTTGCTGGCTGTGAACAAGCAACTTCAACTTTAAAAAAAAAAAAAAATTCTTAATGTTTATTTTTGAGAGAGACAGAGCACAAGTCAGGGAGAAGCAGAAAGGGAGACACAGAATCCAAAGCAGGCTCCAGGCTCTGAGCTGTCAGCACAGAGCCCGAATTAGGGCTTGAACTCATGGACCGTGAAATCATAACCTGAACTGAAGTCGGATGCTCAACTGACTGAGCCACCCAGGCACCCCAAGCAACCTCAACTTTTAACGTGTCTTGTGGTTTCTGACCCCTCGTCACTTCTGATTTCAGTTTACTTGTGAATTCTGATGACTTATAGCTTTAGTTTACTTATAGCTTCTGCTAACTCACTTCTTCTGTCAACTCAAGGTCTCTGTGTGTCTCCTCAGGTGCTATTTCCATAATAAAATACAGATGCATTTCTCAGAAAAGATCTGACTTAACCAGTAGCTGCATTAAACCCATTTGGGTAGAACCTTCATTTTAAGTCTCTTCATGCAAAACTTATTGACCTATATATTGGTTTCCCTTGAATCAGTTTGTCACATCAGGCCAATAGGATTTTTTTCAGAAGAATGCTCACATAAAAACAAACATGATTCTCTATACTTCAGGAATTCTTTAGATTCACTCCTGAGAGCGGAGATCTTAATCAGTGATCATCTCAAAAGAAAATAGTGGTCATAACTATTTGCAGCCATACATGGCCTTATAAGATTTAACATAAGCAAGGTAATATCTATTATGCATTACAGATTGTAAATATTAGAAGTAAAGAAATGTAAGGGAATGTTCAAGAGATAAACACACAATTAGAGCAATCACATGATATATAAGATTCTTAGGAAAAGGAACCTGAATAATTAATGCAAAATTTTATATGACATTTATTATATTCACATTTCTTTCCAGTCTCTCCTAAATGTATCATTTGTCGCTCTGATGCTCCACCTCACTGTGAATATGGCCTCAGACTTTTCAATTGACAACCACTTTTGTCTTGCTCTTACAACCTGAAGAGATCCTTGGAGGCCATAGATTATGTTGGATCCAGGAATAAAATCCCATTGGCAGCGCATGTTTATAAGTTCTAAAGTACACTTTATTAGCATATAAATTGAAAATAGCAACTTTGATCAGGTTGTTTAATGAAAAACACCTCTTAGTACAAGTGAAAAACTATTTCCTTAATCCAGGTTGCTTAGAAAACAACAACAAAAACTACTTATGTGATTACTGCAAAAAAGTGACAGGAGACAGAAAATCAAAGTGATAGCTGAACCAATCAACCTTTAGAAAAAATCTTATGTTAACACTGGACGAGTAAATAGCTGGATACATGTGTAGACAGAAACCCTTCCAATAATGTTCCTAAAGTCAAGGTCTCTGGGGCAATAAAGACTTTCCTGTGATGAAGTCCATTAGGCAGCAACCTTATTAAAACACGGCACACACAATTAGCTCTGGGTGACTACCTCCAAGCTTCTCTCCTGTGACAAGGCAACGAATCTTCATTTTTCCAATAAAGAGTGATATGGCTTTGATCAAACCTTCTAACTTCAATGTCCCTGGGTTAAAATATTCCTAGAAATATTTTTTGAGACTTAATGTCATATAAACATCCTTTTATTTTTCTTCTCATATGTGATATTTTTAGTCTGTGTGCAAATATCATAATTAAGGAATGAACCATTTCATGAAGTGTTATCACTGAGTTCTATAATTTTTATAATTATATCACCCAAATATTATGTCAAGTTGCAGAAAAAGTATTGAACAAATTCACATTGCCATATGCCTTCTTATTCGTATATTTTGTGAGTGCACATTAATTTAAATAATAAAGCCATTTCAATTGAAAAGGACATCTGGCTATTATGGGCAATTGCATGACCAAGAAGAGAAAGAATAAACACATGTTGCTGAATATGAAAAGATGGACAGCCAAAGGGTATTGGTTTATATATGAGTGTCCTCTATGGCAGCAACATTAAAATCTACCAAGGGAAGTAATACTATATAATCTAAAGACTTTTTACGACTGAAAAACAAAATGAAGAGTTTGAGATAAAATATGTACTGTTATTTAACACTAGAAGATAAAAAGTATGCCTCGTAGTAAAAAATGTTTCCATAAACAGTGTAAGCCTGCCTGAGGGTAAGAAGGAGCTGTATAGACAGGTATAGAGGTGTAGGAAATATGACTGCTTTTTTAACAAATTTAGTTTGGAAGTCTAAACAGAGGTCCTTACAAATACCGTTCTACTTTCCCATTGTGTCTTTAACAAATTACAACAAAGTTTGTGCCTTAAACAACATAAATTTGTTACCTCACAGTTCTGGTATTCGGAAGTCCTCCAGGAAAGGGTCTCAGTGGCTAACATTAAGATGTCAGAGGAGCTACATTCTTTTGTGGAGGCTCTAAGAGGGACCATTTCCTTGCTTTTCCAGTTTCTAAAGGCTTTCTGCTTTCTGTGGCTTGTGGTCTCCTTTCAATATACCTGCAGCAACCTTTGCCCTGAAAAAATGTTCAGACTCTTTGCCATAGCCTTTAATGTATAATTGTTTATATAAATTCACTTTTTATTCAATTCATAGATCATATAAAAATACTTCTTAAGAAGGTTCTTGTGCTTCTATGACCGATCTTCAAATAGAAAACATAAGAACTTACATATTCAGTTACAATATTGATTAGGATCTTCAATGTTGGCAATAAAAATTTCCTCCTAACTCTTATTTGACTTGTTCCCTTATAAATCCCATCTTATATAATGGTACAAGATACCTTCACTTTAGGTCCATGATAGAGAGCATAACTTTTAATTATATTTCAGGTCCTATCAAAACCCCAGTGGAAAAAAAATCATTTATGCTATATTTTTAAATCATGTTTACAAAGGTGTATTTCAGTGTTGTTCCCTGAACTTTGATTAAAGTTCACTAAATTCAAAAGCCTATGATTTCTTCTTTATTTGTTCTGAAATCATTGTTCAGTGTACTAAATATTTCATGGAATAGCAAATTCTAAACCTTAAGCCTGGCAGGTGTTGTGTTTAGTATAAACAATATATACTATTTTATTTTTTAATACATTTTACAATTTTTATAAATATTAAACTATAATACATTAAATGATATTGAATAGTATTAAAATACATTAATTTTTTAAAAATATACATAAATATATAATATATATATTGTGTATATATATATATATATTTGAGGGGCTTTATATATGTAAAGTAACATTTATATATATATAACATATATAAACATTTTTCTATAAACCTATAAATATCTATATAGAAACACTCAAATACTTTTAGGCAGGGCAGTCCATATCTGCATAGGGCCATGATACCCAGCTCTCTCAAAGCAAGCTGCTTTAAGCATTTATGTTACCAAGTTGACTCTTGAAAGCATTTGCATTTTTCTTCCTTTGTCTGCTATATTTCCCAATGTTACTTCTCACATTGAATTTTTCTCAGCACGTGGATCTACTAAAACTTTGTCTTTTCTTTTCTTTTTTTTTTTTAATGTTTATTTATTTTTGAGACAGAGAGAGACAGAGCATGAACGGGGGAGGGTCAGAGAGAGAGGGAGACACAAAATCCGAAGCAGGCTCCAGGCTCTGAGCTGTCAGCACAGAGCCCGATGCGGGGCTCGAACCCACGGACCGTGAGATCATGACCTGACCCGAAGTCGGACACTTAACCAAATGAGACACCCAGGCACCCCAAAACTTTGTCTTTTCTAAGGAGCTGGTATTTTTTCCCTGTATACATATAGGGAAATGGTTACTGTATCATTCTGTATCATTCAAATTCTTTTCCCAAACATGCTTAGACATTTATATTTATCTTTCATGAACACTGTGTTAATATATTATGTATATCATAGAGCACACACAAAAATGGACATTAAAATATGGATGAGTTAAAATATAATTAGAGATGGTAATATTTTACAGCATCCTACTTTGAAGATCATTATTCTAGATACTATCATTTTATTTCCTGCACATGACTGGTGAAAGGTCTGGAGGCAATGGTGATGCCCAGTAAAAGAAAGTATATTGACTTGATGTTGACAACATTGGTCTTTTGCCTTAATCCTCATTTTCTCAAGTTCTATTTTTTATTTAATAAAATATTCCTTTCTTATGTGTTTGCATATCCTCTTTGGAAAAAAGTACTATAAAATAATTATTCAGTCTTTTAGAGAATCAACATATCACAAAATATTGAAGCTCAAAGAGCAATTAAACACTGTAATTGAACAGATAAGTAAAATAAGGCTTATGAATTTTAAATTATGTTCTCAAGGCCACAATCTTTTCTATGTACATCACATCAAACTTGGTATAATACGCTTTAATTCCTTTAGAGTTTCCAATTAGATCTTTATCTTCAAATTGGCTGACAGTTTAGGAGGACTTTTCTGAATGGACTCAAATTTGAAAAGATTGCACACCTTCCAAAATCTAATGGAATTTTTTTAAAGTATCCACTTGAGGAAACACAAAGTTGCCCTGGCCATTACTTTTCAGGCCAAGATGCACTGTAGTGTAATCATGCAGCTTAATGGTTCTTCAGCAGGGTCACATATCAGAACCATCATCTCAGGGGGATTTTTCAAACTTAAAATGCTAGGGCTAATTCCAAGATAAGAACCCCTTGTTGCAGGCTTTTGATATGTGAAAATAAATGGTAAAAAAAGGAAAGCTTTTCTGAGTAATGTGTGGACATCTTTACTTAAGAATTTATTGCATATAAAGACCTGAGGTAAGGACTAAAAAGGTAAAATTTAAATTAATGAAATTTAAAACCTCATCCTTAAATAAAACAACTATAAAAATCAGCAGGCTTAGGTGTGTGGTCTTCATACATAAAGAGACCTCTATTTTTATTCATTTCTAAACACTTAAATGGTCTTACTTTGATTGTACCATATCAAGTCTTTGGCTGAATAATAAATTAGAAAGCAAATATGTCTACCATAATCGCTTTAAATGAGCCAAGATTTTATGAAATCTAAAATGTGATAGTAATATAGGCTTAAGGCCTAATAAAACTCTAATATGTGTGCAATCACAACTGGTCTTCTTTGCATGTCTTTCTTTTCTTTTTTTCTTTTTTCTTTGTTTTTTTTTTTTTGTTTTTTTGTTTTTTTGTTTTTTTGTTTTTTTTTTGCATTTCTAAACCTAGGTGATATGTCTGTTTCTCTAGGACTAGGAACTTGGGCTAGGGAGCTAAACTAATAAGCCCTGTGTGATCCTAATACCTAAACAACTTAATTGCTGTGATTCATAAAACAACATACAGAAATGGGAATGAATAACAATAAAATTTTGTTCAGTTCTTTTCATTTCCTAATCACTGTCAAAACAATGAAGTATAACTGCACTTACATGGATAAATAAATAAGAGATAAATTGATAAATTTGGATTACGATGCCATTGCAAAAATTACTAAAATGATGAAAATTCATTTTCTTTGTTTGGACAAATCTGGTAGTTATATTAAAATATGCACCAGGGAACATTTTCAAAGCTTTTATGGTGTCTTTTATGCTGCTACACATTCTGGTTTTGAGAGGGAGAATTGCCCTGGAGAAGAAATCCTTCAGAAAGAAGAAGAGAGGGAACACAAGGACTCAGGGAAAAAAAAAAAAAAAAAAGTTTGCAACTGCAGAGAATGATTAGTACAAGGAAAAGGAGGAGGAGACATCTGTTGGTGAAATGATTTTTAGAGATAATTAAGTGCATTCATCCAGAAATAACACATATTATACATCGTTTGCAGGCACACATGGCTTTACTAAAAACAAGAGAGACTTTGAAAGGCCCACAAAAAGAATCAGCAGCTTTGAACCGATGTCACCAGAATGTCACCCCTCCCTGTGTGCCCCACCTCAGCCTTCCTAAATGCCTCTCAGGCTCCATCACAAATATTATTGCAGGGTATGTATAGTATTTACAGAGGTAAGCTTTTCAGGAAGCATTGTCAGAAAAGCGTAGCTTGGTCCTCAAGTTTCTTAAGTAGCTTAGATTAATATCCCATTTCAATCTCCTGGAATTTAATTGGATTTCTGGGCATCTCAGAAGTCCGTGTATAAAGAATATTAGTGTTCCAATACAATAAGTGGATGCAGATTTTTTTTAAAGCACAGAGTAAAGCAATTGACCTAACAGTAATAACTATTTCAAGGACTTAACAAAAATTAACCTCGGAAATAAAGTTTAGATTTTGCTTGATATTTGTTTATTTAATCCTCTTCCATAATAGAATTTATGCTTCATATCTTTGCATGTGATGCCTTCTTGCAAGCTTTAAATACATTCTTTGAAGTGCTAAGTGATGGGCCTTGAAATGTAGTTAAAGAAATAAGAACATGGTAAAAGACTTTTTTTTTTATAAGAGTTTACATATATAAACTCATATAAGACTTATAAAAACATGCTAAGTTTTTAAACAAAAATGAATTGGAACGTTTTAGATCAAAAAGGGAATATATATAATGGATGGTATTTCTACATAAATCATTTGACATTTACACGTGGGGGGCACATGAGTGGCTCAGACGGTTGAGCATCCAACTCTTGATTTTGACTCAGGTCATGATTCCAGGGTCATGGTTTTGAGCCCCACACCAGGCTCCATGCTGAGTACAGAGCCTGCTTGAGATTCTTTCACTCTCTCTCTCTCCCCTCTCCTCCCCTTCTCCCTCACTCATGCTCTGTCTGTCAAAAAAAAAGTAATATATAAAAAAAATTGACCCTATCTCAGCTCCTCTGAGCTGGTATATCACCAAGCACTTCAGTATTCAATACAATTGAAGTTTTATTAATTAAAACAACATTTACTTAAAACTGAAGACTTCTTTAAGAACTAACCCCAATGCATCTACTTAGAATTTAATTTTAATTAGGATACTTCTAACTCCATATTGCTTCTCCACCAAATAGAATTAATTTTTAAATAATAAAAATATAATATTGCACAAGATGAGAAATCCCATGGTAAGATACTTCTGTGCCTGATAAATTCCTTAGTTCAAATCAAGAATCCAGTTTCTCTGGATTCATCTTTCTAGCCTGGCATCCTTGTAGTGTTAGCAAACGTCAAGATTCAAAGATGGTTGCCATTGTTCAAGGTGTAGAAGAAAATTGACACTTTTGAAAAGCCAGACAGACGAAAAAAGGCATCCCTGTCCTTAAGTTTCTTTTTCAGAGTAAGAACAGTTTCCTCAGATGTGTCTGCATGGTCATATCTTATTGGCTAGAATCATGTCACATGACCATTCACATGCCTGTGTCTGGAAAGGTAGAATTACCATGGTATCCTAGCCTTAGACTAAGCAAGATCAACTACCGTATGGCTTTCTGCTACCTGAACAATAAGGGAGTTCTAATGGCAAAGACAAAGGGGATGTTGGTGCTATTGGATTAGCACCGCGTGTCTCACTCACTTTAATTATTTATCCCACATCTGTCGCAATGATCACTCTTCTTTTTGAACTATACTTATTTTTGTAAGAGTCTTATATTCATTTATAGAATACAAGTAACTTTAAGGAAGAGACCACATCAGAAAGCTTTTTTATTCTACATTTTGCTTGATGTAGTGGTTTAATTATAATAGGTAATCAATAAAACTCTTTTGAATGAATGAATAAATTTATAAGGCTTTGTCTGGCATGTGGTTTTTATTTGCACAAGTTTATTCTTAGCTGTGACTAAATAGATTTTTTTCTTGACTTGATAAAATGTTTCCTGAAATATATTTTTGGAATGCCTGTTCCTGAGAAGAAAACCTTTTAGGTGTAGGAAAGGAAGTACAAATACAATTTGCTTCTTACAAAAAAATCAAAGAGATATTTTTAAACTATAACTTTTACAAAATAATGCATAACAGTATAAACAAAGATGGGACTTGGCTATTTTAATAATGCATTCTCTAAATAAAGTAAATCTGCAATAATTTTAAATTGCCTCATTCAACACAATTTGGTGCAAAACTTTCCAGAGATAATATAAACACCAAATGTTGGGCAATGGCTTTTGAGTTTTGTTATTTGTCATTAAACAAAAAAGGAAAATGTGCTTGAAACAAAAGTGGATCTTATATTTCGTGTGTATTCTATTACAGAGAATTCAAACGTAGATTGAAAAAAAAAAGTCCAGCACCTCTTTTTTCTCATTTTTACCATTCTAGTTCAGAAGGTCATTTCTCTAACCTGGACTTTTACCCCAGCTGTCTGCTATATTGAACTTTAACACGCAGATCCAGTCATATCAACTTCTGACATGGCATGTGCTGACAAAGTTGTCTAGAGAATTCAATACAAATTCAATGGTCTTGTCATGGAGACTCCTCCTAAAATAGACCCAACCCTGTTTTTCACTATTTTCCTTTTGTGATATTCACACACAACTTGTTCTCCAGCTCAATTGTACATTCATGATTTTCTAAACACAATCTCCGCTTTTTCCAAGTATCAATATTGTCACTTTTTTCAAAATATATCTGAGTTCTTCTATTCATTTGGGAAGCCTCTTATGTCTCAATTGCTGTATAATGTTTACATCCAATTAATACACTTTTGTTAATGTTTCTCATAAACCACAGCTATTAATGAATGATGTCCTTTCCAAAAGAAAATACGTTGAAGTTGTTACTCCCACTTAGAATGTGACCTTATTTGGGAATAAGGCCTTCAAAGATGTAACTAGGATGAGATCATACTGGAGTAGAGTAGACCCTGAGTCCAGTATGACTGGTGCCATTATAAGGGAAGACACAGAAACACATGTAAAGAACTCCAAGTGAGGACATGGCAGAGATTGGAATTATGCAAAACAAGCAAAAGAACACAAAAGTTTGCAGCAAACTATCAGAAAAGGCAAGGAAGGATTCTTCTAGAGGCTTCAGAGGGAGAATGGCCCTGTCAACATTTTGAGTTGAGACTTCTAGACTCTACAGAGTTGTGAAACAACAAAATTCTGTTGTTTTAGCACACTCTTTGCATAAGAGTGTGATACTTGGTTAAGGAAGTCTTAGGAAACTAATACAGCCACTAAATCAATTCCTTGTTATGTTACAGGCATTATCCTATAATAGTTATATGGATATCCCTTCCCTCTTTCTCCTTTATCAATTCTGTTAGTTCAACCAACTAATATAAATTTGGCTCTCCTCCCATCATAAGCCATATAAAGGCAGGAATTTTATTATTTTACCTTCAAATGTCCTACTCATTTTGTAACCCTCTTCAGTGACTTAACAAGAATTATTGCCAAATTAAAAATAAATCATAACATTCTGAAACAATATTATGACTTAACTCTCCTTTTAAGTCAATGGAAATGCTTCAGGCAAACGCCTAAAAATATTGACAAAGTAATCCTGGTTTCTTACATTTTTCTACAAACCATCTGGCACACAAAAGCATATGCCTTCTGACAAATAGTTTCAAGGACCTCCTAACTGGAAACATACACATCTACACATACACATATACATCTGTATACAGATACAAAGACTAATTTCCAGTTAATTGTATAGATATAAGTAAACATTTATTGACCTTAAAACACATTCTATTTTAACACTGAGAATGTATGAGTGATTGGAGCTAGTAGGTAATTGAGAAACAGTCATATATATATATACACACACACACACACACACACGTATATATTAGAATACAAGTAGCTTTCTTTAATGTAAATATATATGTGTATATATACATATATGTACATATATATGTGTATGTATGTTATGTATGTATAATGTATATATAGGCATAAATATATACATATATATGTATATATGTGTGTATGTATACATATATATTTACATTAAAGAAAGCTACTTGTATTATAGTAGAATACTATATATTGTGTATGTATATTTAAATATACACACACATATATATTTACATTATATAAAGCTACTTGTATTCTACTATATATATATATATATTTGTATTCTATACACATGTATTATATACATATATATGTATTCTACTATATATACATATTTAGAGAGAGAAACAGAATATTAAACCTTCATATATTCCTCAGTGTGATGAATTATCATTTCATGACCAATCTTTTCCCTGTATGTCCCCACAATTTCCCTCACAACCTGGTGGATTATAAAAACATAAACATTTTATTTCCTCTCATCAATCCCTCATCCTGTATCTAGCACTTTCTCAACCTCCTAGATACCTAAATAACACTTCTAATGGTTTATCTTAGAATACCTGTATAAGAACATTTCTGATCTGGCTCTGGTAGAAGATTTATATGAAAAGAGTCAGAGATAAGACTTGAGAAGCAGGAATTAGGGAAATTTTGAATGTCAGCTGAATTTAGTATGTTCTGTGTTGGGGAACACAGTAAAGGAAGGGGTGCTGGGTTTTTATTTAGTTATTAATATAAAAACATTACTCAATTAATAAGTGCAAAATTAAAAACTGAAAATCATTAAAAAACTGTCACCAGTTTCAGTGAAAAAGCACAAGAATTCAGGTTTGACACAGGTTTGAAGAGGTGAGTAGTCGCGGAATTTGATGGGAGAGAATGAATGGTAAAGGGCAGCACTTTCAGCATCTGTCTTCTCTTTATCAACAAGGGCTCTTGAATAAGGAAAATGAGTGTCAAACAGACAAAAAGCATCTTGCGGGTCTAGGCCATTTAGGCATTGTCACAGAGGTGACCAATACTTGGAGAAAGGAGGCATTATATAACATTCTTCATCTCTAATTCATTCATTTAAAGTAAATTTACTGTTTGATTAATATGCAGGTACTGTTCTAAATTCTGAGCTCAGAGTAATAATTTAAAAACTAAATTTTCATTAAAACACCAAAATTAAATTGATATTTTTAAAAGTCTGATTCACGGTTCATACTCTGATGAGCGAAACAGATTTTAAACAAGTAACTAAGACCTGTGTAATGAAAAGAGGGAGCAAGACAAATGAGCAAAACAAAGGCACGGGTAGTGGTTTGGGGCAAGACTATTTTACTCAGGGTGTTTAACAGGCTCTCTGAAGAGGTACACCTGAACAGAGATAGAAATGACCAGAGGAGTGAGTCACACAACTCTGAAGGACAAAGTTTCCAAATGGCAGGAATAGTGAGTACAGGCCATTAAGTCAGTCTACAAAGGGAAGAGCTTGGGAGAAGAAGGGAGTGCAGAGTGGTGAGATTGGAGGTCTTCCTCGGGTAGATTAGTAAGGTTGTGCAGACCCTGATAAGGAGTTTGCTTTTGTTCTAAAATTTCTGGAGACCATTTGCAGGGTTTAGGACAGTGGGGTGGCATGAAGGAATTCTACGTTTTATAAAATCACTGATGACCACCTGACTTTAAGGGAAATGGAAGGACACAGCAGGAGGACAAACTGGGGACTATGGCAGCAATTCAGAGAGGTAGAGGGGTGTCTAGACTGAGGGTTAGTTAATGGCTGAGTGAAGGAAAGTAATCAAAAAATCCTAATGAATATGGGTTGGAGGCAAAGAGAGAAGTCAGGTTGGCAACTAGGTTTGTGGCCTAAGCAACTGAGTAAAGGCAGTACCATTTACTAAGATGGGGAAGACCACAGCTGGAAGAATATATTGAGAAAAATGCTTTTTTGGTCATATTAGTATGGAGAACCGTATCCAAAATGGAATTGTCACTTACAATGTAGGGGGGATACAGAATTGAAACTCAGGGGAGAAATTTAAGGACAAAAGCTCGGATGCCTAAGCATACTGAGTATATTTATAAATACATAAGCCACAGTGCTATACGATGGGATTGCATTTCTTTATCATGCTATTGATTTAATAGTGGCAATAAGATAATTATTAATTTTCTTCTTCTAGGTAAAAAGTACACTGGTGGTTTTTTTCTTTTAAAAACACTTATCCTCTGTAAAATACAGCTAGACAATTCTGTCCTTAAACAAGGATGTTTGAAGGTCTTGAATGCCTTTTGTACTTTTCCTGTGAAAAAATAAAACAGGTTTACAGTCAAATATTCAGAGGAAAATTTAAAATGTATTTTAGAAATATAAGTTCTTATTTTCAGATAGCATATACTTAGTAAATATCTTTGTATTACATCAAATTTATAAAGAATAAGCATTATATGAAATATTTTTAAGCAATGTTAGTCAATTAACTAAATGAATCCATCTACAACGTACTCAGGCCCATTTCCTAAATATTCAACTAGTTTAGGGGCACCTGGGTGGCACAGTCGGTTAAGCATCCAACTCCAGCTCAGGTTATGATCTCATGGTTCGTGAGTTTGAGCCTCGCTTCAGGTGAGCTCGAACCCTGCTTTAGGTGAGCTCAAGCCCCCGCTTTGGGTGAGCTTGAGTCCTACTTAGGGCTCCACACACACTCTCTCTCTCACTTTCTCCCTCTTTTTCTCTCCTTGCCTCTCTGTCCCTCATGAGATTCTCTCTCTCTCTCAAAAAAAAAAAAAAAAAAAAAAGAAAATATTTTAAGTCAATAATCTTTTCAAGTAGTGAACATCAGAATTACTCTGGGGAGCAATTTTACAAGCCCATGCACAAATTTCACTTCCCTAAACTGTGAATTCTGATTCAGAGTGTAAGTGTAGAACCAGGACATGTGTAGTGGAGAAAAGACAGATGCACTGTGGTTCAAAATCACTGACACAGCAAATGGGCTCTGCTGACCTTAATCCCTCTGACTCTGTTCTCTCTTCTAACCAAACTCCAAGTTCAAGCATAAACCTTCTACAGATAAACTAACTCATCTCTTAAATTGATGTAAAGATGTGTCAGTCTCTTTGAGATAATTTTGGATAACTTTGATTGCATCCATTATGTATGGTTTTTGCTGGTTAATTTATAGGTAGGTGATGATTTTTCCTTTTATTTTATTTTATTACATTTTATTACACTTTATTTTATTATTTTTTTAATGTTTATTTATTCTTGAAAGACAGACAGAGCTTGAGCAAGAGAGGGGCAGAGAGAGAGAGAGAGAGAGAGAGGGAGACACAGAATCTGAAGCATACTCCAGGCTCTGAGCTGTCAGCACACTGCCTGATGCAGGGCTTGAACTCACAAACTGCGGAGATCATGACCTGAGCCAAAGTTGGACGCTTAACCAACTGAGTCACCCAGGTGCCCCTTTTTCCTTTTATTTAAAAAAACTGGACAGTCTCTTATTATTGCCCTTGTTCACTATCATCCATCTCTTCATAAAGCTAACAATTTCCATTTGTTCCTAAATGATATTTTTTCACTGGTTTCCAATCCATCATTCAGACAATTATATAATTGATAAGTTGGTTTCCATTAGTTTTTTTAACTTGCATTAAGAATCCTCACCTATATGCATGATATGTATCAGTTATTTATTTCCTAAAATTCTGCCCTCCTGTTGTGGGTAACTTTCCATTAACTTAATTTAAAACATTCAGTGTCACTGGAAAGACACTGTTTTATTTCACAATACACATCACATGTTCAAATATGATAAAAATATATATTTTTTATGCATTCTGAATTTAAAGTCTCAACTTTTGTAAACAATAGTAAAATCCTTTTGTGTTTTTAGACTTGGGATTTTGTTTTTGTTTTGGGAATCTATTTTGTATTATACAAAAAGTTTTTATGTTCTGTATTGTTCCCTGGGCAAAACTCTCACTGAGTTCCCTGCACTGATAATCTAAGAGTTGTTTATGAAACAAATTCATGCTATGCAATGGAGTATACAGTGGAAACAGTGAGGTTAATTTTACTCTGGATTTATAGTGTCATTTTCTTGGCAACTGAAAAATTTCTCAATGCCAAATCTATAAAAATGTTAATTTGTCCAATTTTTAGAACATAAATACATTATTAATGAATATCAATATTTATTTAAATTCTTTTCCATATCTAAAGGTTTATTTCCACTATTCTAGAAATGATATGACAAACTTTTGAGAAGCACACTGAATAAACCCTTTGGAAAGTAAATGGTCACCTATTAAATATGTTCATGTGGAGAATCAAAATGGCCTCTGTTAGAGAAAACAGAGTGAGGGGACGGCCAATTGGAGCTCTAGGTTGCAGGAAAAAAAATAGATATTTTAATAATTACATGTATCAGAATGGCCTGGGATATTACTACATCAAGATTTTTTTTTAAGTTTACATATATATATATACATATATATATATATTTTTTTTTTTTTTGAGAGAAAGAGAGAACATGTATGTGTGAGCAGAGGAGGGGCAGACAGAGGGAGAGAGAAAGAATCCCAAGCAGGCTCTGTGCTGTCAGCACAAGGCCTGATGTGGGGCTCAAACTCACAAGCTGTGAGATGATGACCTAAACTGAAATCAAGAGTCGGAAACTTGACCTCCTGAGCCACCCAGGTGCCCCTACATCAAGATTTTCTAAAGAAAAATTGGGAGATTGAATTTTAAATCTTTTAAGTAAAGCTACAACATGTATTACAAACAATTAACTTTTAAAAAAGTACTAGCAGTTATAATTCGATATTTCAACATCCCTGTTTTTCAAATCCTTCAATCTTTTCTGCCATCAGGAATTTTTCACTGGCCAACAAGTATACTGTAGACCCCTCTGCTTGCCTCCATGTTGTTGAACCTCTTCCTCCCTGTTCTCTGTTTTTTTCCACCATCACCATCCTTCTCACTATTCACCTGTACTGTCTAACCACTCTCCACAAATACATAGCCATGCTATCAAATTTATAATAATTTCCTAAACTATTATGATAGATCAGTATATCTCTCTCTCTTTCTGGCTCTCACCTCTTACAAGATAGGTCAGATGGCCAAAACCTTGGAACCAAACTCTCCATATATTAAGAAAACTTCAGTAGTCAGATCTTAGGTCTATTTTTTTTTTAAATATAGCTAGCTAATTTAATAACAAAAATTAATTGTTACCTGGGTCAAGATTTTAATTGTATGCCAAATCAATGATGGATTTAAATCATTGGTCTAGTAGAAGTTTCTCAACTAATTATGAAGGAACTTTTCAGGTAATTTTTCTTGATATTTGGTGCTATACTCATCAGGGTTTAGGTTACAAACATTGAGAGACAACTTTAGTTAATGTACAAGGAAAGATAATTAATTAAGTTGATGTCAAAGAGGTCATACATGCAGTGGGTGGCTGAAAAACCATGCTGGGGCATAAACTTACCACAGGAAAGGTCTCTGAGGTCTATGCATACTTATCCCCAGGCCCTATGAGCTTAAGTCCATACTAGTTGTGAAGTCACAACTTTTTTACTGCAGTACTTACAGAGCCTTGAGCACTGGAGACACTACATATACTATTCAACTGAAATTACATATTGTAAATCTGTGGTGGAACAGAGCCATCAATTTGTTTACCAGATATGTTTAAAAAAATTTTTTTTTATTACGTTTCTTTATTTTTGAGAGGCAGAGAAAGAGTGTGAGTGGAGGAGGGGCAGAGTGAGAGGGAGACACAGAATCTGAAGCAGGCTCCAGGCTCTGAGCTGTCAGCACAGAGTCCGACTTGGGACTCGAACTCATGAATTGTGACATCATGACCTAGGCCGAAATCGGACGCTCCACCAACTGAGCCACCCAGGCGCCTCTGGGCAGAATGTAATTATAAATATATTAGGGTCCAGTCAACAGAAAGAAAACACACCAATTATCTGAAGAAAAATTTAATATAAAAACCTTCTTACTATTGCTAGAGTAAGAAGTGGTTCCTAAAAGTAGTCAAAGAGAACT
The DNA here is from genome assembly GCF_023721935.1 of Panthera uncia. Lineage (NCBI taxonomy): Eukaryota > Metazoa > Chordata > Mammalia > Carnivora > Felidae > Panthera > Panthera uncia. The sequence continues at coordinate 39,778,757 of NW_026057576.1, forward strand.
CTAAAGGAGACAGATATAAATAGTACTATATTTACATAGCAAATTTATAAACTTTCAATTTCCAGTTCTGTATTAAGGAGCTGTGAAGTCACCACTCTGTGCTAGCAACAAGTACAAAGCTAAATAAACTGAAAAATCAACAACTCTTCTTGAATATGTGAGACATCGTATATGGAGCACACAGAGAAAATTGCTGTCCCAAGACAGGAGAGATAAGCAAATAGAAGAAGGCATGGCCACTAGACCAACAATCAACAAGTGAAAACAACCTCTGGAACCAGTGCTGGCAGGAAAACCTGGTCTGTAATTGATGAGCTGCTAGATGCTCTATGTGGACAAGTTTGAGAGTTAGGGGATCCAATCACAGGGGGCTCCCACTGTATTGTTGAGATTTACTTCTAAGGATTCTACTAGGTTCCCACAGTAAATATCAGAGAAAACTTCCCTCCTGTTTCTGACAGGAGGGAAAAGGAACCATTTTTAAATACTCCAGAGCACTATGTTCTTAAGTCCTTTCCTCTGGAGAAACTAGTTAACCAGATCCTAAGCTGATGGGATATTATCAGAGCATGGGGGAAGGGGATTACCCAACTCCACCCAGCTCTAGCCTTCTATGTGGAAGAACAGCTCACTCTAGCCATCCTGTCCCACCTAAACACAAGAAACAAGCAAATAACAGCAACAACAAAACCAGAGAAATGTGTGTAGTTCACAGTCCAGAGGCAGACGCTGGCTAAAAGACCGAAACCTAATCATAGGACTATAGAACTCTTCCCTTCCCCCTACACCTCACCACCACATTACTAAAAGCCTCTTTACAGCAGTTTCTCTTAGTTGAGAATAAGAAAATGCCTACTGGGCTGTTAATAACATTCACTGAAAGATGTGCGATCATGGCTCTCCTGAACACCAAGAGTGAGGAAGCCATGTGCCCGGGTGTTGACAAAACTCCCCAGAGGGAGAAACCACAGGATCCCCTGGCACACCTCTCCCATGGGAGTCACCTGTGTGGGTGCCAGCAAAACACGCCAAGAACCTTCTCAGTAAAATGTCAGTGAAGCTTGCTGGAGGGTAATTACCGGTGTGTCTTCCAAATAGTGGGTAGCAAGGAAACTGCTCGTTCAGATGCTGGAAATATGTTGGAAGGGGAGAGCCACCAGGTCTTTTTCACCCCACTGGAAATATTCTAATATTTGACTCTAGTTGTGGCTCTAGTGGCATCAAGGGGTAATTGTGATGGGTCTTGAGGAGGAAAAGCATCCTTTGACAAAAGCATCCACAAAAGGTGAGGTTATAAAAGTGTTTCCAAACAAAGCACACTCCTCTGACACAAAGGAAAAGCTTCTTCCATGTGCAAGGGAAGCACGAATTGACTTGTGAGTTTGACATGCCCATTCCATCTAAGGCCAAGCTAATGTCTTCAATTCCAAGCTTGGTTCCATTCTTTCCAAATCAATGCAGTGTTCACATGAGAAACTGTGTCACATGATGACATTGTGAATTCAGTTGATGTTAGTTAGCAACCTGCACCATTATTGTTTGATTTTTCAGCAGCATCAGCTCCATGGATAAAAATATAAGAGATGCTATGAGGGCTGTCATGAAAGCTCTGATTTTCAGATCATGATTGAACTGAAGGTTAAAGGACTTGATCTTGTCATTTATTTTCTGTAAGTGCTCCAGTGCACTCAGCAGATTCCTCTCACATCACAATGCTTCTATGTATCGTGATTGCTTAACGGTCAAGTGCTACAGCCACTTAGGGTCCCAAGGCACGTGCTTCAGTTGGCACTTCATCAGAATCAACCACAGGTGGTAGTCTGATTAACTGTGATGCCACTACATGCTTTGAATTATTAGCATCCTATTTCCCAATGGTCAGGATATCACCACCCTACTGAAGCCCATGAGCAGGACCAAACCAATCCCTAAATTTCATCTTTAAAAGTTCATCTCTTAGGGCTACTCCAAGTACTAATCCTGCATCAGTCAAGATCCAGTTAGGGAACAGAATCAAATACGGTAATTGGCACCGAAAAAATTTAATATAAAGAATTATTAACTAGGTAAGATTTGGTAAACAGAAAACAAGTCCTAAAAAATACAGGAAGAGCAAAAATAAGGAGCAGCTGGTACATCCAAAGCCAAGGGAGAGGATGTGAGGAGGAAAAAGAGTTAGAAGAACTCACCCCCCTCCTCAACCCTGGTGACCTCAACTCAGGCTGAAACTCAAACTTCATCGGAGAAGGTATGGTTGCGGACCACTGGATGACAAAATTCACAGAGGTACCATATACCAGAGCGGCTGAGCAGAAAACTACCAACGAGGATGCCAACTCTCTGCACTGATAAACAGAGAAGTCCCGCTGGATGTAGGGTTGCCAGATAAAATAGAGGATGTAGGGCAAAGTTTGAATGTCAGACAAATAACGAATAAAGGGTAGCATAAGTATATCTCAAATATTGAGAAAAATTTTCATCTGAAATTCCAATTTAACTGTCTCGTATCTTTATTTGCTGAATATGACAGTCTTACTTTGCAGTGATGTGAAACTCACTGGGAGGTATGCACCCTTGGGTCTCCCACACACCACTAGCAAGGGAGCTGTCCACTGGGATACTGGTGAATCTTGCTGAAGGCACGGTCCCAACAGGTGTCTCTCAAACCACTGATCATCAGAGGCAAGAAAAATAAAATACACTAGAACCAAGGGAAAAAAACAAAAACAAAAACAAAAATCTCTTCTACTTTTCCTTCCAGACTCCTTTTAATGCCATCTAATGAACGTTGTGCTAGGTATGAAAGAAAAATGCTGGGGGGGGGGGGGGTGGTGGAAAAATTCCAATTACACAAGACATGACAAGAAAGAGTGGGTTTGGAGCTGAAAGACAAGAAAGCAGTAACTGTCATAAGTATTCAGTGTAGTTATCTATTAAAAATATGATTTGATACCCCATTTGAACAAAATTATACAAGCAACTATTTTTAAGCTGCTTAAATCACCAGTTCTATATTTGTATATTTAACTTTGAATCAAGTGAGCATTTGTTTTCTGTTCAAGGATTTTTACACATTATAATATTACACATTTATGTTTATCTAAAACTTTATTTCTAAGTGACACTTCTAAATGGTGGCTACAATCATAGGTGGTAGTGAATGAATCAAAGGCCTGTGTAATGAATCATTTCTTCATAACTTCGTAAATCATTACTGTAGGTATACTTAAAAACTATTAAATTTAGAGGTTGATAGGCTGGAGAAATGAGCTAAACATAGTATTTCCCTGATTATATGAGTGGGTTTTTCCCCCCTATACTAGTGACATTTTGCAATGATCGAGTTTCAGTAAACTGCTATTAGATGCATTTTTCTGGGGTAGAAAAATAGCAACTGCTAATTTTGGTTGGATAGAAAGGCCTACAATTATATTCCCTTCCACCAGTAAAGCTATTGAAGATTTTCATGTTGTACAACGAGTTGTAGTAGCTTGTTTTTACTGCGTTTATGTGTCAAACCCATTGTGTCGTTCTGCTATGTAGAGAGATGTGATTAAGATATTTCCCCCTCACATCAGGTGGAAAGTGAGGCATTTGAGAATTTTATTTCAATTAACTTTGAAATGAACTGAAGAAATGAATGAATTTGGATTTTATTTTTCAGCATTTAGGCAGACTAAATGTCCTGAATACTCTCCTACATACATGCCCAAAAGACGTAATTTAAAAACTATAACTGAGGGGCGCCTGGGTGGCTCAGTCAGTTAAGCGGCCAGCTTCAGCTCAGGTCATGATCTCGCGGTCTGTGAGTTCGAGCCCCGCGTCGGGCTCTGTGCTGACAGCTCAGAGCCTGGAGCCTGTTTCAGATTCTGTGTCTCCCTCTCTCTGACCCTCCCCCATTCATGCTCTGTCTCTCTCTGCCTCAAAAATAGATAAACGTTAAAAAAAATTACAAAAAAAAAACAAAAACAAAAACCCTATAACTGATTATATAAGAATACCACAAAGAAGAAATTGAAACTAAAGACAACAGCTATTGGAAGGGCTGATGGGTTGGGATTGGGTGCTGCAGGCTCAATGACTAAACTTTTTGGTTTTAACAGCCACACGAAAGGTAAGTGTTGGGCCCTCAGACGGTGGGTAACTGAAATTCAGAACATTTAAAAGATTACATCATCATTTATTTGGACATTCAAAAGACTTCACTATCATTGAACAGATAGGATTGAAAACAATAAATCTTTTATAGCTGGAAAACAAAGAAACTCATCCGTCTTTGCAGGGATTAACGCAGAAATGAAAATAGTTTTCCTGAGAATTTAAAAATATGATTATGACTTCATATGAGACTAAATATTTTCCCTCTTGCATTATCCAGGACATCCAATCCAGTAGATTAATATAAAAAACAATCTCAAGTGGGGCCAAAAGTGATGGAAACATGGCAAAAGTGTTCTAAAAGAACAACACTTAATTTAGATTAGAGAGAATTCCTACAGATAAAGTCTCTGTGAATGGAATTCACCAACCCAAATGACACAATACTTGTGCAGTCTTCCAAGAACAAGACCATAGACACAACAAACAATATTTCTATTTAATAAAATTATTAGATACAGACTTTTAAATGAGGAATAAAGTATATAAAGTTATAAAACATTCTGAAAATGAATAAACAAGGCTGAAAATGAACAAAATACATTTTGCAAATAAAATATATACTAAAAAACAATAAAGCAAATTAACAAATTCTGTGTTAAATAGCAAAATAGATAAGTAGTTAATTAATGAGATAGAACATATAGCTGGGAATTTACAGAAAATAAAAGCATAGAAACCCACAGAGAGAAAAAATATGAAAGAGCAATTAAGAGACATAGGGACAGAATAATAAGGTCATACATATATGGAGTAAAAGTTCAAAAAAAAAAGAGATCATTAAAAAATAGAAGGGTGAGGGGTGCCTGCATGGCTCAGTTGGTTGAGCATCCAACTCTTGGTTTTGGCTTAGGGCATGATCTCACAGTTCGTGAGTTCGAGCCCCACATTGGGCTCCACGCTGACAGTGCGGAGCCTGCTTGGGGTTCTGTGTCTCCCTCACTTTCTGCCCATTCCCACCTCATGCTCTCACTCTCTTTCTCAAAAATAAATAAATAAAAACATTTTGAAAAAGTGACTGAAATCCTGAGTCCACAAATTTAAGAATAAACATATTTTCAAGCCTACATGGAACATATACAAATATTTTTAAATGAAAATATACTAAATGTAACAAAAATTACTCTCTACAAATAACAGAGAAAGGATATAATCCAGAGAATGTTTCCTAATCATAATATAAATAAGTTATAATTCGATGTTCAAAACTAACTTTTAAAAGACCCATACTTTAAAGTTTGGAAGTTTTTAAATGAGTATATAAATAACTTATAGGTCAAAAATTAAGTCATAATGGATAAAAATTTAGAACCAATTTGTAATCAAAGTTGCACACAAAAATTTGTTGACTAAGCTAAAGTAGTATTTAGAGGAGAAACTTTAGTTCCACAAGGTTACATTAAGGGGAAAAGCCTGAGAATTAATGCGGTTACAGCACAACATGAGAAATTAGAAGAGGAACTGAAGAACTATCTTAAGACAGTATAAGGAAGGAATCAACGTAAAACTACAATGGAAAACAAAAATATGAACAGTTTGGACCAATAAAACCAACAGCTTATTTTTTTAAAGACTTAAAAAATGCATAGATTGAAAGTATGAAAATCAATGCCAGGATTTGAAATCTACAAATGTATCTTTTCTTATATTTTAACATGTCTGAAATCAGGATGCTTTACAATTGATAAAATGTCATAGTTTAATTGATGCAGTTTTTCTTTCCTTAAAGGAACATAAATTTATGCATCTTATAAATGACTAAATAAAATATTATTATAAGGAAGCACCATGAGCAATTTTGTCAAGCAATTTGACAATTGAGACAAAATTTATTTATTTATAAAAATGTAACTTAACACAAAAGGTAGAAAAATTATATATACATATTGTAAAACATGCTTTAGCCTGGGTTTTCTTAGAACCAAACATAAAACTTTGCATGTGGTACTTGCCATGGAGCAGAAGTACAGGACAGGTGGAATGAAACTGGAGAAGGGGAATGGCCAATGTTAGAATTTATCAAATTGTCCTCAACTCTAGGTAAATACTGTTGGATTTAAGAAGATATGTCTCAGAACTCTTTACCCAGGAAAAGCAAGGGGGACAGATATCCATTTGCTCTCATTCTTCCTTGGTCAATTATAGCCCAAGGGTAATCAATTTCTTGATATTTCCAGGTTGTGCATGAATGACTGAAGAGTGACTCTGAAGGGTGTGACTCTGAAGGCGGACTCATGGTAGAAAATAAAGGGTACATGGAGTGGCTCAGGTGATGGGTTGCCCAATTGTCCTTGCATAGCAACTCAGTATCTGCACGGAAACCGTTATGTAGCTGCAATAAGGTTGGGAGAATTTTGAGGTGGTGGAGAAACAATCAAAGCAACTAGTTATAAATCTACTAACCAAAACAAACCCACATAACTCATGCTAGATCTTTCCAATTTCATGTAATTTATTCCAAAATACAGAAAAATTCAAACTATAAAGTTTGAAATGTCTTGATAGCAATATTGATAAGCAGAGAGTATAAATATACACAAATATAGACGCCAAATCCTGCTTACAATGTTAGCAATTTGAATCCATCAACTTATATTTACAAAGCAAAATACCACTATTACTGTTTGATTTATACTCATCATATTAACATATTTTTAAAATATGATCATTATAGGGGTGCTTGGGTGGACCAGTTGATTAAGCGTCCAACTTCCGCTCAGGTCATGATCTCACAATTTATGAGTTCAAGCCCCATGTTTGGCTCTGCATTAACAACTCACAGCCTGGAGCCTGCTTCAGATTCTGTGTCTCCCTCTCTCTCTGCCCCTCCCCTGCTTGTGTTCTCTCTTTGTCTCTCTTTCTCTTTCTGTAAATAAACAAAACATTAAAAAAAATAAAGTATGATCATTATAATAGAGGCAGTTTTCAAATGATGATATTTCAGTATCTGAAATAAAAAGAAAAACTGAATTCATTGCTTACTTTAGGAAGGAAGATCTATACTAGTCAGTCACAGCCTTCCAAAATAGAGCAGAATGCCGATGTTTAGGATCAGAGGAATTTAGGAGTTGGTGGACTTTTAGAGGTGAGTGTGGTGGGTGTCATCACTTGGTAAAGCTTGATTACTCAGAGGTGAATTGGTTGACTGATTATCAGAAGTAAGTCTATTTGAATAAATCTTTACCTGATTGGCTGACTTTCAGAAGTCAAGGGTTGACACTAATTGGTTGGCCTGGAAAAATATTCTTATTTGTGCACATTGTTGATAAATCCAATTCTGGTGTCTGCAGACCAATGTGTGTGTGTGTGTGTGTGTGTGTGTGTGTGTATAATTTAAATTTAAATTTTAATTTGTGGGCATGTCAAAATATTTAATGATGTTCATGATAAAATGCCTTGCTGAGTCTAAACTGCTTGGAATTTCCTTAACTAAGACATTATCTATCAAAACACCTGTAAAATATCATACATAGTGATATAACGATAGGTACATTCTCTGTTAAAAGGAACAAAACAAAATTTCCATTAACATAACTAATTTTCAAAATTTTATTCGTGGTGCTGGCCCACACTATATGGCAAGAAAATAGAATTTATGATGATCTGACAAAAAGAAAATGGCATTATTCTCAGACAGCACATATATATGTATATATGTATATATGTATACGTATACACACTTAAAAAAATCCAAGATCTGCAAAAGATTGTAAGAGTAACTTTACAGAATTCGCTGAGCATTTACATATAAGCAAAAACAAATTAATATATTTTTATAGTAGCAATAGATATCTAGAATTTATTTTAGAGTTCTATTTAGTGGTCTCTAGAGAACTTATGGTGACATTGCCATATCTCAATCTTTGGAAGTAAAAGAGAAGCCCCAGAACATGACTAAGACATCCTATCTAGAAACAGTCTTGAAAATTTTCATGTAAGATTACTCTAATCTTAACTCTTGAGGAGTCAAGTGTGATTATTATGACATTCTCTATACTCTCAATCTCTTCTCTAGTCCTTACCTTCAACTTCTCATTCTAAAAGAAACCTAGAATCTCTCTTCCTCCAGGGCTCTCCTCTGTACCCTTTTCTAATGGCAAGTTGAAAACATTTCAACCATTGCACTCTTCATTGTTTTGGAAATATTATTGTGGTTTCTAGAAGTTTACAATAGATATGGCTTTTACATTAGGGACCAGTGTTTGCTCTCTTGCCAAGTGACCAGGACAGACAGAACTATTTTAAACACAATTTACTGTGAGATAGTTCCCTAGACCACTTTAGTGATGAGAATCTGGGCTGTAAATTGTTGATAGGGCTGACCAAGATTTTACTTTGTTTCTTCTTTTTCTCCTCCTCCTCTCCTCTTCTTGTCCCCCTCCCCTTCCTCTGCCTCCTCTTGTCTTCCTCCCCACTTTCTCCCCCCTCTTCCCCCTCCCCCTCCTTCTGTTCCTCCCCCTCCTTCTTTCTCCTCCTCCCCTCCCCCTCCCCGTCCCCTCCCCCTCCCTCCTCCTCCCTCCTCCTCCTCCTCCACCTCCCCTTCTTCTTCTTCTTCTTCTTCTTCTTCTTCTTCTCTCTTAACACTGTCAAGTCAACTCTCCTTTGTAGTCTCCTGGCTAAAATAAAGGGGGCTGGTCTACTTCTGGTTCACTCTTACTCTGATCTCATCTTAATGAGCAGAAGTATTACCAGATACTCTATATTTTAACTTTTACTTTGCAAGACCTCAAAACGAAGATACAGTTTGCAAGTTGTAGGGTCTTCATTGCCAAGGGCCATCAGATCTTCGTATTTTAAACCTTTTTTTTAATGTTTATTTATTTTTGAGAGAGAGAGAAAGAGAGAGCAAAACTGGGGGAGGCGCAGAGAGAGAGGAAGACAGAGAATCCAAAGCAGGCTCCAGGCTCTGAGCTGTCAGCACAGAGCCCAACGTGGGGTCAAAGCCGCAAACCACAAGATCGTGACCTTAGCTGAAGTCAGATGCCCAACCGACTGAGCCACCCAGGCCTTCCAGGTCTTCATATTTTCTGGCTGCCTCTCCAGTTGTCATGTTTTACCCAGTAATTCTTTACTATTTTTCATCCATTTTATGCTTTTAATGCAGAACTTTTAATTGAAAGTTTTTCCCCAATAACGTCAATATAGGACCCACAAATCCATAATTGAATAACCTTATAATTATAATTATGTAGAGATATTTTGCATTTTAATATTAGAAGAATGTTAGAAATAACAATCTGAAATACTGGAATACTACCAACGGAAAGAAAAATTGAGGGTTTTCATATGTTTATCACTAAACTAATTCCTTGACAAGTTTGGCCCAGCCATCTCATTCTCAGAGGATAAAATAAAGGTTTAAAATTATGACATTCCATGAACTTTCGCTATTTCACATATGCAGGAGATTACATTTTGAGACCAAGATTAGGTTACCTACTGGGGTTTGAAACCTGATTCTTCACTGACAATTTTCAGAAAGATTCAAACTTCTATTTCTATTCTATTTTCTATAGTTGCCACTACCACTGAGTGGCAGCTACTACTTAAGGGAAATTTATGAGCTAAGACTACTTACAGAGGGAGATTCACCACAGCAAATCTCTAACCTAAAGCTAGAGTTATAATTTTCTGTTGTCATTGGGGTTTTTGAGGAGTGATGAAAAAGTGAGTTTCTCAAACTCACTCTCTTCTGTCCACACATGTGCTCTCTGCCCTCCATGTATGTAAATATATTTATATGTATGCATATAATTGCACATATATATTGCACAATCTAAAGGTTGTGAGTGTATTTCATGTATAATGTGTGAGTATGCGTATGTTACATACATAACTGACTCCATGTGAGTAGATATGTAAACCAGTTATATATTGTTGTATAATGAATTACACCAAAATCCAGCGTCTTAAAATTACAAGTTATTATTATATCTCCTAGGATTATGTATCAGCCAGGCAACTTTCCTGATCTTATCCAGGCTTGGCTGATTTTGTCTGTGTTTGCTTCTGTTTCTGCCATCAGCTGGTAGTTCACTTGGAGGCTCACTGACCTGGTGATCAACTGACTGTTGTCAGGCATACCTGGCATGATTCATGTGTCTCTAATTATCCAGAAGATTATATTGTATCTGTTCACATGATAGTATCACGGTTCCAAAAGAGAAAACCTACAAAGCCACTAGAGGCCTAGACTTGGAACTAGTGCAAGGCCACTCTCCAAAGATTCTCTTGGCAAAAGCAAGTATCATGGGTATCCCAAATGGGAAAACAGATTCCCTTTTTGTTGAGAGGAGCAGCAAAGTCATATTGCAAAGCGTATGAACACAGGAAAGATTGATGAACTGGTACCATTTTGTAGTCAATCAACCTCAGCAAGATTATTCACTTAATTTTCATAATCATGTGTGTTTATATGTTTCAAAGAGATTGATAAGTTGCATTCTATGTAACTCTTTGCATATAGCCCCATAATATCTACCTAGTCCATGAATTTGATGATGTTAACGTAAGTGTGAGAAGTATCATGAACAAAATGTAGTTTGCCAGACCAGGCTACAGAATTTGTGAATCCACACCTGTTCTGCATTTCTATCATGGTGATGACCACTCTCTTATAATTTAGTGATCGATCCATTTATCTACTTATTCATTACACAAGGGGTTCCTTGGTGCTTACTATATTCTAGGGACAGCATCATATGAAAGCAACAGTCAAAGAAAAATAAGAGTAAAGGTAAGCAAAATTGAATAAAATAGGGTAATCACTGGAATATGAAAAGTGCAGATTTCAACGGAACACATAGAAGCTACTGACTAAATACCTTCAGGGCAGTATAAAACATATCTTTAAAGATGTGACACTTTTACTCTCAAGTAAGACTTCAAAGAAAAAGAGCAATAACAATCAATAAAAAAATGGACTTATATACTTTAGCAATATGTCTGCTTTTAAAAGCAAATTTCCTTATAATCTCATCATTTTATCATATGCTCAATAGTTAGAAACTGCATATTTTCATGTATATACATATAGATATGTTTATAGATGAAATAAATGAAAAACAATCTTACTACCACAGTATCAACACATATTTCACATTAGTAAAAGTAGCTAATGGACAATTATACCTATGGACAAAATAATATGCTAGGTGCTTTATGTGAATCATCTTACTTAATTCTTTATCCTATGGAGTATTACTTTAATATCCATTTTAACAGATGAAGACAGTTGAGATTAGCCAAGTTTAGTAACTTGTCAAAAATCACCAGCCTGTAAGTGACAGAGCTAGAATTCAAACTCAGGCTTTGAGACTGTAGAAATCTCTGATCCTACACCATCCAGCTTTCCAACTCTTCATCGCTAAACTGATCATTGTGTAATTTGCAGGACCTGCTGCTTTCTGTATTTGCCCAAACGCACAGAGAGGCAGTTCTTTTTACAAAGAAAGAAGGCTTCATCCTCACTACTGATCTTTACCCAAACCTCTGGCTTTTCTTCCTTTCTTGGCAATCAAGTTCAGATTTTTCAGGGAAATAAATTATATGCATATATAAGATTAAGCACCTAAAGAATAGGATTAGAATTATAAATTATGCTTCATCAAAATCATGGAAAAATCCAAACAGTGAAATTTGGAATGCTTTCATATTTTATATTTTGACATCCCATTTTTTTCATAACTCAAATTTTTAACTCAGTGTATTTATTTGTTTTTTAGTCTGTCTCCCCCACTGAATTCTACATTCCTGAATCTAGGACCCTGTCTGCCTTCTTTCCTATTGCCACTGACCCACAAGAGGCACTTGATAGCAATTTCTTGCTCTGGAATCTGACTCCTGGCAACTCTTGGCAGTGGCTCAGAGATCCAGAATCAAAGTCTGAAAAGTGAATACAGAATTAAAGAATAGCTGCTGCCAGGAGACCAAAGAGCAGGGCTAAGGAAGAGTGAGATGCTCCAACAGTTCCCATAGGCCTTTCACTGTCTTTCATGCTGACACAGTCCAAACGTACCTGCCAGGCCTGGTCAGATATTCCGTTCTTAAAGAGGCCCCTCTTGATATGGATATGACACTTCCTTTGTCTATGTCCTCAGGAAACAGAGGAGATCTGAAAGGCAGTGTGCTGTGTGAGGCTGGAAGGAATCAGAGTGGTTGATAAGATGACCTTAGGAATGCCAATTAAGCTCAGTGATTAGGCACAGTGCTCTTGTGCAAACTTGCGTGCTCACACGCTCTCCCTCCCTCTCCCCCCCCCCCCCCCCCAGCCCCCGTTTCTCTCTCTCTCTTTTGGTATCCTGAATTTACCCAGGAACTCCATTTCCAAAAATTTTCCAGGTTGAAATATATATATAGGGTATGTGATATATATGATATATAATAATTTTACCATATCAAGTGTTGTGCACACCTTTTTTTTTTTACTACTCATTTCTTTTTGGACAAAATATATTTGAAGAGTGTTCACATACTTGAGTAGCTTTTGAATATTTTTCTTCCCCAACTAGATTCCAATACCTGTTATGAATTTACTAAGACATAGAACAGAGAAGTAAATGAGGCACTGCAAAAGCAATACCTCTAAGGAAGTTTCAAAGGCATTTAACATTTTTAATGTAAATTATATACGGCATTTATATATAATATATAAAGTTAAACATCCCCAGCATGTGGCACAACTCATGCAAACCTGTGTTTCTTCATAAAGAAATACCTATTCACAAAAAAATGACCACATATTTATAAATTTTTATTTTGCCACCCTTTGGAGTAGCAAAGGGGAAGAGAACAAGCCATTTATCAAGAACCTATTATACACCACATATTTCGCTTGCCACCTCAGAAGTGCTATGTTAGTAAATATTAACAATAATCCTATTATATTAAATCCAGAAATTGCCCCTAAGAGAGAGTGTGAAACATGCTCCTGGTTACAAAGGTAATAAGAAGCAAAGTCAAGATTTAAATCCAGGCTTTTTTTTTCTGACTCCCACATCTGAGTGCTTTTCATTTCACCCTCATTTTCCTCAAGTTCAAATCTCTGGGACTTCTAGTGGTTTCTTGCTGGAATGTGGAGACCAAACAGAGCTGGTCCACAGCTTACCCTTCTGAGCTTCCTGCTCCAGCTGTAGCATTATAGGAAGCTTCATAGCCACGCATTTTTGTATCATAGTCCAAATTTCCAAATACTTTGTCTCCAGAGAGCAAAAAGTCATTTGTTGGACCTGCAGTTGAATCCTACTACAGTACGGTCCTTCCTCTAGAAGATCCACACGGAAGAGAGAACTTTGCAAGCCTCGTAAGTGGACTTACAGTCGTCTGGGCAGGGAATTTGGACTCCAGGACACATCTAGAAATCAGGGCATGGAACCCGACCCGAGAAGACTTCCTGCCCCTTGAATAGGGGTGCACATGGAAAGCACAGGCCCAGGACTGGAAACTTCTTACTACAGAATAATGGTGGTTATCTCAAGTCAGAAAATAGGAATAACTTTAAATTCCCTTTTTTAAATGGCAAAAACAGAACTGAAAGGTGGGCAATTCTGGCCGGGCTCACTGATGAATTTCTCTATGAGACGCCATTTCAGCAGCCATGACGCCAAGGCTGGAACATGCACCGCTGCCTCCTTTCCTTTACACTTTTTCAACCACTGCAGTCTTGCTTTTGTAGCAGCCCACCTACCGGAATAGTTCTGGCATCAATGACCTTCTGATTGCCAAAAGCAGTGGACATTTCACAGAACTTACCTCACTGGCAATAACAGTGTTTCTGGAAGGCTATCACTCAATCAGCTCTTCCTGCTTCTTTGTAAGAGTGGGAACATGATGTAGGATGGCCATTGGACATATTTTATGCTCCTGAGGTAGTCATGTGATCCCAGTGGAGCCAAACAGAATCCTTTTACAGGATTTATATGGATGCTAGGGGAGAGAAAGTTATGTTGTCTGTTCCCAGCTCTGGATTAAAAGATGAGCCTGTAACTGCTCTGGGAAAAAAAAAAAAAAAAAAAAAAAAAAAAACAAAACTGAGAGGGGAAGTGAGAGAGAGAGAGAGACAAAGTGAAAGGCAGGGGGAGGGAGAGAAAGAGAGAGAGGGAGAGAAATTCCTGATGCTTGAATACCTTAGATCCAGTCATAACTGATCCAGTCAGGCATCACCCTGGATTTCCTATAAAATGTATTCATGCAGATATTCGTTGCTTTAAATGGTTTGAATTAGGTTTGTTCCATTCATAACTGGAAGCATTCGAATTGCCCTGTCATGCACAGCACTCTTGAACATTACCTCTGTTTTTTAATTCTTCCTGCCCTAAATTTCTAAGATACATTTCTCTAGCTTTCCCTCCTGCATTTTTTAATACTACATTTATTGATTTCTTTCTCTATCTGTCCCTTGAATGTGGATATATCTCAGCTCTTTGTCATTTCATTCAATAAACTCTCTTTGGATAAAAACACCAACATCCATTGTCTACTGCCTTTATGTATACTATTTTTCCAGCCAGGTCCCTAAATAGAGAAAACAGATAAAATTCACCGAATCTTCCTATGCTTTGGTTCAGGAACTGCTTTCACCACCCACTTCCTCAACTGCCCATCTTCATCAGACATTGCTGTACATGATTTAACAACGTGAACCTAGCTTCACACCCTGACTCTTGTTTTTTAGTTTCTTTCCTTTGTTCTTTCACCACTACAATTCCTGTTCATTCTGGAGGAGATAACCTGATTTTGAAAACATTCTCTAGCACATTTCTTAGTATCATCAGGTGATACATCAAACTTTACTTCTTGGTGAACAAGATCTGGCACCTAGATCAGTGGTCCTCAAATTTTAGCAGCCATAAGAATCACTTGGAAAAACTGGTGACATACAGAATGCTGTCAGCATTTTTGATTCAATAAGTATAGGGTAGGACCTGAGTATGTGAATTTCTGACAAGTTCACAGGGAATATTGATGCTACTCGTGTGGACCATAGGAATAATTCTGATATAGTCCATATTCTGTTTGTTATTTTTTGTATTGCAAACCCTTGTATTATGCACTTCTCTTTAGTGTGGGAGGAGCCTATGACTTTTTTTGTAACCAATAGAATATGGCAAAAGTGATGGGATATTAACTTGCTGACTATATTATAATATCTAAGACTCTACTATATGAGACAGGAGACAGAGAAGTTCTCCTGCTGGCCTGGAAGAAACAAGCAGCCACGTTGTGATTGTGAACCACCTGTAGAGAAGCCACAGAGATATAAGGTCTGCCTCTAAGACAGCCAGTAAGAAGCTGGGACCCTCAGTCACACAATCACAGAAGGATATGAATTCTGTCAAAAATCTAAATAAGCTTGAATGTAGAATTTTTCCCAGTTGAGTAGCCTGATGAAAATACAGTCTAGCCGGCACCTTTCTTGAAGACTTGTGAGATCCTGAGCAAGGGACCTAAATAAGTAATGGCTGGATCCTGACCCATGGAAACTCTGAGATAAAATATGTGTTGTGGAGTGCCTGGGTGGGTCAGTCAGTTAAGCGTCCAACTCTTGATTTTGATTCAGGTTGTGATCTCACGGCTAGTGGGATTGAGCCCTGTGCCAAGATCTGGGCTCTGTGCCGATAGCACAGAGCCTGTGTGAAATTCTCTCTCTCTCCCTGCCCCTCCTGAGCTTCCGTTCTCTTTTACTCAAAATAAATACATAAACTTAAAAAAACAAGACAAAACAAAACAAATGTGTGTTGTTTGAAGCTGCTAAGTTTGTGGTAATTTGTATTGAATATGATATCTTCTAAAGTATTATCCCCAGCATCAACCTCTGCAAAGCTCACACTGCCTACAAGATAAAATGTAAACACCTTAGTAGGGCATAGAAGGCTTTTTATGAAAGGTGCCTTGCTTTCTTCCGTAATTTCAGTACTCAAATCGTTGTCCCTCCTGTTTAGTATCAAGCTATTTCAACTCTTCTCGTCAAATTTGGCACACACTCTACTGTATATCACGACCTCTGAACAATTTCTAACTGAGAATTCATCATTTTGCACCCATTCTTATCTCTTTCCAAATTCACTTCTGATGCTGTCATTTTCTGTGAACCTTCCATGACACTACCCATCAACCCAACTCCTGAGCCTATTTATAATCTTCCCCTCGAAGCACCACGTGTTTACCTCTTATTTTGCAGTTACCACATTTGTCTTGCAAAGTCAGAGTGCTTTTCTGCCTCCACAAGTAGATCTCAGCAACTTGAGAGCAAGAGTTTCCTTCTAGTTTGTTTGTATCACTGCCTATCAGGTGGTACCCATTCAGTGGTTTAACCAAGAACAATAATTTGTGAGAGAATTACATGTATTTAAAATTTTTTTTTATTTATTAAGATATCATTCATTCAAAAAAAACCCACTAGGAATCTTTGAAGAGGGTAAAAATATAAGATAGACTAAGAAGTATCTGAAATCACGATATATGTGGCAATCCCTTAACAGGAATGAGAAATAAAGAACAATAGGAGGTCTCTGATTAATTATGATAGGTAGGTCAAACCCTGAATTACACTTGTATTTTCCAAGCACTCCATTATGCTACTTTATAATATGCTGTTTCACACTAAAATAATGCCACAAATTTAAGTTTTATATAGCTCTACATGGATATTCTCTTTGAATAAATCAACTATTGTTATCAATTTTGATTGGAGATATTTAATTCAATTACTAAGTAAATAGATAATCATATAGTTTATAATAACCCAATTTTGAATGTATTACATTGAGAGCACTTTAATAGTGTTTTAAAAAAAGTGGTGTATTACATTTTCTATTTCATTAAAAATAAATCTCATTCCCTTATAATTTTTCCTTACTTTTCTGGGAAATTAGTTTTAAAAGGTTTTATAGCCTCTAGATATATATTTCAATGCCTCACATGAGAAAAGTTTTTCATTTACAGTTTTACTACTCTGCTTCTTCATATGTATATTCTCCTTAAAAGTATTATTCATTGTAATAATCACATTGAATTCTTTCTTCTTTCTCCTCGTATGCTAGACAAGAGTGAAAGTTTAATTTCATGTGACCACCTTAATAAATACAATATGTAAGGTACACACATTTACACAGGAATTATAATAAATAGATATAATTCCATAAAGTTAGGTAATATGACAAAGAAGTATTATTTAAGTGAAATCTACTACATTTAGTGAGTCAAACCTATGTGCCCTCAGGATAAGAAAACCGCAATAATTATTTCAATAAAGATATTTACAGACTTCCCAAACCTTCTTTCTTATAAAAATATTTAAATTGCTAACATAAAAAGGAAAGAGATCACATGGCTTGTGTTCATCGTTAATCTACTAACACTACGTGTTATGGAGTGAATTGTGTCCTCTCAAAATTCATGTACTGAAACCCCTAACACACCCAACACCTCCGAAAGTGACTATGTTTGGAGATAGGGCCTTGGAAGCAACAGTGATGTTAAAATGAGGTTGTTAGAGCGGACCTTAATCTAATCTGACTGGTGTCCTTATAGGAAGAGATTAGGACCTACAGAGAAATACCAGGGATACACAAAACAGAGGATAGGCCATGGCAGGACCCGGCAAGAAGGCCGCAGTCTACAAGCCTGGGAGAAAGGCCTCAGGATGAACCAAACCTGGCAGCACACTGATCTTAAACTTGCAGCCTCCAGAACTATGAAAAATATAAAATAAATTTCTGTTGTGTAAGCCACTGTTTTTATGGTACTTTATTATGGCAGCCTGGCATACTAACGCACTGCCCAGTGCTCCCTCAGTACCGCCAAGGGTATGATGAAAACCGTGGTACTTTTTTTTTCTTTTAAGCACACCCTACACCCAACATGAGGCTCAAACTCATAACCCTGAGATCAAAAGTCACATGTTCTACCAACTGAGACATCCAGGCACCCCACAACAGTGTTAAGATTGAAAAAAAAATTAACACATTTATCACCTTTTGAAAAATGAAAGATAAAAATAACTGCTGATGCTATAAATATTTCTCAGTAGCAGTTTTAGAAAAGATGCATAAACTTAGATCTATCCTTATTAGTGTTAGTGCTCTTTCCTCTCCCTCTCCACCCCCTTCTTTTTTTTTACCTTGACACAAACCTGCTCTGTCCTGTGTCTCACAGAAACACTAATCTGAGTGTACTACACTAAAATTGGGCGGGGGGGGGGGGGGGGGGGGGAGTGGTAGCTGTATTTAATGTATCCCTAAAGTATTTACTTTAGCAATAAAACATAATGAGACAAGGAGAGACTTTCGTCTTAAAACCTATGCCAGAATATTGAAACACAAATAGACTACATAAGATGCAAGGGTTTTAAAAATTGCTTTATACATATCATTGCAAAGACAACTTATTTGGTCTTTACAATTAAAATGATAAGCACCAGGTTAAGAAACTTTGAAGTACCTTCTGTTTTGTAAACAAGCATGAAATTTAACAGATGAAAATTTTCTTTATCTTGGCAACCTGTATTATGGCTGGCATTATTTAATTAATGCAAAATGAAAAATACATGATTCCAGGTATTGCTACTGAATGAGTCTTCCTAAGCTGATGATTGAACTCATAAAATATGTAATTATTATTCAGCTAAATAAAATGAACATATTGTTATCTATTAATATACCATAAGCCAAAGCCTTTTATTAAACTCTTTATGGCTTTATGAATGAAAAATATCAAGAATTTTTCTCATTATATTCTTGATATAAAGGAACAACATTTTATGATTGTTATTACATAAGAAGACACCTATTCTATACAAAATTTAATTCTACTAGTTACAGATCATTTTTAAAGTACTTAGGCTACTATGGTAGCAAATATTATATCTTGAAGTCATTGAACAATATACCAGCTGACAAGCTAACAGAAAATTGAAAGACAATTTTCAATACTATGCTCCAACTAAATGCCAATTTAGAAACTAAATATAACTCCTGGATTCTGTTTGCACTTTAAAAATTACATTCTAAAGTTTAAGAGTAGAATGAAATTTTCTGTAAGTTCCATATTCTCAAGTCTTGGGGCTAAGGTAAATTTTGTTCCAAAAGAATGGGCAGTGTTACTTAAAATGCAAAAACCATTCCCAAATCTATACACAGATATTACATCTTTTAAGTAAGAAAAAAAAAATATTAGAACTCTGAACTTCCCAGTTATCAAAGTAATGAGGAACAGACCAGGTGACAAAATATAGTTACAGTGCTAGGAAGAAGTGACCCACATTTGTATATACGATCTTAGGTGATTCATTCAACAAACATTTATGAACATTTAACTATGTGTCCGGTATGTGCTATGTGCTAGAGTAATGCCAAGATCCAGTCCCTGAAACTGAAGAGTTCATAAACAACTGCGAGGTAGCAGAGGAAACAATGATAACCCAGTGTGGTAAGGGACAGGCAAGGGGTAAGAGATAGGCAAGAGGTACTGTATGGAAGTTCCCATGAAAACAATCATCGCAAACAACATACATAGATAAGAGTGGACAAGTGTTGGTTTCTTGCAGGAGATGTTATATATATATATATATATATATAAGCTTTAGAAAATGAGTAAAAAGTTGGCTAGACAGAGAATCATGTGCAAAGACACAGAAGCTCACATACTGTGGCCTATAAGCCGGTGATTGGATTGGCAAAAGGGGGGTGTCTGGGTGGCTCAGTCATTTAAGTGACTGACTCTTGATTTTGGCTCAGGTCATGATCCCACGGTCATGGGATTAAGCCCCACGTCATGCTCCACACGGAGCATGGAGCATGCTTAAGATTGTTTCTCTTTCCCTCTGCCCCCCTGCTCATATTCTTTCTGTGTCTCTCTCTCAAGAAAGAAAGAAAGAAAGAAAGAAAGAAAAGAGAAGAGAAGAAAAAAGGAGGAAAAAAATGGCAAATAGTCAGTGGAAGAAATTATAAAGGGGCTTATTTGTAAATCTGCAGATACCCAGCAAAAGTTAGTGGGCTTAATGGTTGGTAATTATGACTAGGTTTGTGATCATGAACCCTATAATCAGGAAATCCTGCATTTTAATACTAATTGAGAAAGTTACTTCTTTTTGTCTCAGTATGCTTTTCTATAAAATGGTAATAGTAATATCTACCTCATAGCTTTGAGATGAAAAATTGAATTAACTAAAATAGATGTAATAAGTGGAATGTTTGTGTTTCCATAAAATTCATATTTTGAAGCCCTAACCCCAAGTGTGACTGAGTTTAGAGATGGGGCTTTAAGGAACTAATTAAGGTTAAACCAGATGGTAAGTGTGGGGCCCTGATCTGATAGGATTAATTTCCTTCCAAGAAGAGACACCAGAGAGCTCTTTCTTCCTCTCTTTCTCTACACGCATGCACCAAGGAAAGTTCCTGTGAGGACAAAGAGAGAGGATAGCAGTCTGCAAGCCAGAAAGAGAGCCCTCACCAGAAACTAAGTGGGCTGAAACCTTGACATTGGACCTCTAGACCTGAGAAATGTGAGAAAATTAATTTTTGTGTTTAAGCCACCCAGCCTATGATATTTTGTTATGGCAGTTCAATCAGACTAATAACAAAGGTAAAAGGCAAATCGCTGGGGCTGACACATAGCAAGAACTCAGTAAATTGAATCAATACCTAAGAAAGCATAATTCAATTTGCTCTAAGAAAGATAGACCTAACAGGAGGATGGAGAATGATTCATAAAGGAACAGAACAGAGGTGACGAGAACACCTTAGGGGTGCATGTAACCCAGGTGAGATTAAAGGCATGGATAGAAGAGTGGGGAAGGGTGTTGAGTTGGAGACAGATTTGGAAGCTGTTAAGAAGTAGAGCCTTGGGGTACCTGGGTGGCTCAGTCAGTTGAGCGTCTGACTTCAGCTCGGGTTATGATTTACTGTTCGGGTCCTACATCGGGTTCTTGCTGACAGCTGAGAGCCTGGAGCCTGATTTGGTTTCTGTGTCTCCCTCTCTCTCTGCCCCTCCCCTGCTCACCCTCTGTCTCTCTCTGTCTCTCAAAAATGAATAAACATAATTTTTTTTAATGTTTATTATTTTTTTTTTGAGAGAGAGAGAGACATAGTGTGAACCAGGGGAGAGGCAGAGAGAGAGGGAGACACAGAATCTGAAGCAGGCTCCAGGCCCAGAGCTGTCAGCCCAGAACCCGACACGGGACTAGAACTCATGAACGGTAAGATCATGACCTGAGCCAAAGCCGGACACTTAACCAACTGAGCCACCCAGGTGCCCCTCAATTTTTTTAAAGAGAGCCTTTAAAATCTAATGGCAACGAGGAAATGAGAAGGTAAGATGAGAGATAACTTGCAGGTATGTACAGGTGTTATTCACATAGGGGACAGTGGAGGAAGTGAGTAATTAGAGGAGGAAACATTAAACTCAGTTTTTGAACTTTTTTTTTTTTTTTTAAGAGACTCTTTGAGCTTCAGAGCAACATCTAGATTGGGATAAAAATTTGGAATTACAACCAAATTCTTCCAGACTTCTTGAATTAACATTTCCTTTAATACCCAAGAAAATGGCTAGAGGCCCCATCTCATGTGATTATAAAAGTCAAAACCCTTCCCACAATTTGCTAAGGCTTACAAGAGGATTAACTTTCATGCTTGTGTTCCATCCAAATTTTAGCTCCAAAAATTTTCTGCATGTGTGTGTGTGTGCATGCGCATTAAGGACATTTAATATGAAATCTACCTTCTTAACAAATTTTAAGTGCACAGTATGACATAGTTAACCATGGGCACAATGTTGTGAATCAGATCTCTAGAACATGTACAACTTGCAAAGTACCAGGTCAACTAATAGCAACTTCAATGTAATCAAATCTTTTATTTTATATATATATATATATACATGTATATATATATATGTGTGTGTGTGTGTGTGTGTGTGTGTGTATAAAGATTTTATATATATATAAAGATTTATATATATATAAAAGATTATATATATATATATATATATATATAAACAGCTTAGGGTTCAAAAACACATATCTCAAGAAAATGAAAGAGAGAAAAGTGGGTAGAAGCTATCTAGCTGTATTGACTCATATGACCTGGGCTGGAAAATCATAGTGTGTTGTTTTCCATTGCATCTTAATTCTATAAACAAGTTACCAAGACCAGTCCATATTCAAGGGAAGTCCATATTAGACTCATCTTCTGGAGGAGTGTGCTAGGCTAAATATTACACCCCCACAAAAATGTCCATTTCCTAATCCCAGAAACCCGTATGTATGTTACCTTACATGGTAAAGGAAACTTTGCAGATATGATTAAGTTAAGGATCCTGAGAAGGGAAGAAAGATGATCCTGGATCATCCAGCAGGCCCAGCGTAATCACAGAGGTCCTTTTAAGAGGGAGCAGGAGAATCAGAATCAGAGAAGGAAATGTGACAAAAGCAGAGGTCGGAGTGAGGTAGGGCCACAAGCCAAGGCAAGGCAACCCTCTAGAAGCTGGAAAAGACAAGGAAACAGATTCTCACCTAGAGCTTTCAGAAAACTGGAGTCCTATGTTGATTTTTGAACCCTTTTGGATTCTTAGTGTCTAGAAGTATAACAGTAAATTTGTGTTGTTTTAAACCATTAACTTTGTGATAATTTGTTATATAGCAACAATATAAAACTAACATAAAATGTACCAAACAATTTGTGCACAAGTTTTAAATGATTACTTTCACAGGGTGCCTGGGTGGCTCAGTGGGTTGAGTGTCTGACTTTGGCTCAGGTCATGATTTTGCAGTTCACGAGTTCAAGCCCCGTGTGGGGCTCTGTGCTGACAGCTCAAAGCCTGGAGCCTGTTTCGGATTCTTTGTCTCCCTCTCTCTCTGCCCCTCCCCCACTCGCACTCTGTCTGTTTCTCAAAAATAAAGAAACATTAAAAACAAATTTTTAAATGATCACTTTCATCATTTTCTTTGACTTGTTGAGAGGCTCAAATGAGTTCATTAAAAACCCAATATTATGTAGCTTTCACGTCCCAGCATTGGGTTAGATGCTAAGGATATAAAGATGAATTAAACACGATTCTTTTCCCCAATATGCTCACAAATAGCATTCATGAAAGGACTTTGTAGAACTCTAAAGGGCAATATAGATGTAATATACTGTGAGTCACTTGTGAAGCTTGATATGCAAACCAACCATTCCTTAATTTACTAAATCATAAATCAGAATCAATATTTCAACAGATGGGAACTATGCATACTTCCTAAGTAAATTACAAACAAATAGAGAAGATAATTTTAAAAATTAAATGTCAATAGGATTTGCAATAGACATTTACCACGTCTCAAGTAAGAAACCTCTTAGTAGTACAAGTATACAATGGCCACTCTCAGTGCCAAAGCTGCGTTAATGAGCCTCCAATATGCTAAAAGATGTCCCCTGGGGATGAAAGGCTAGGTTGTTTCATTCTCTCACCGGACTTTTAACTGAGGCAGCTAACAAGATAGCCAACTGTGATTTAGACACATATCTGGTACAAATAGATGGACATTGCTAATTTCCTTTGTACAGGTCACTGAACTTATTCCATTAGGTGAAAACTTATGGTCTCTACATATAGGATCATGAACATACACCTGAGACCAAAAAAAAAAAAAAAAAAAAAGAAAAAAAGAAAGAAAGAAAAAAGGAAAGAGCTTTTCGAACTACCTCACTTGCCAAGAAAAGAAAAGCAACAAGAAACAGCAGTCACTGAACTGAAGTATCAATTTTGTCATGATATTTAAGTCTTGGCACACCTTTGTACACTTGAAAATTATAAACAAAACTCTAAAGTCTAGAATATATAAATGAGCTCATGAAAATAAAGTTGGTATGAACTAAAGGCTTCTTCAAGAACCATAGCCACTTTAGTCCTTGAAGAAAGTTAACTGTTCAAAGGAGAACTAACTTAATGATTAGATGTTAAAAAAAAAAATACAAGTTATCAAGAAAGCTTAAAGGAATGATATTCAGTGGTCTGCCTTGAGGATCTGGGGGAGCCCTCTTTCCACAGGCACAGCTGCTGGCAGCTGGCCAGCATCTCAGGCAGGCAGCTGGCAGGGGACGAGTGGGCTCTGCCAGCTGGCGCTAAAAAATTAAAATTAAAATTAAGGGAAAAAATAAAACAACCTAAGGCGCACATGCATAACAATCAAGCCTTGATTCCTGGTGTTCTCCCTTCTTCTTCAGTCCAGAGGGAAGCCCCGCAGTGAGGGAGCTCCTCCCTCCCCGTCCCACCATCTCTGGTTTTCATCCCCTTTTGAAGTTTTCTGTGTTCATCGATCCAAGCCACATTTCTGCAGTCATAGTGTGTGCCAAGGAATGTGCTTAGGGCTGAGGATGAAGATATAAATATTAATTACATTCTCGACTGCCATAAATATGCAAATTAGTGAGGGTTATGGGCTGATTATAAAATGCCTTAAATCACTGCAGAAAATGGGGTGACCATAGTGCTTACGGCAACTAGAAGAGAGCCCAGAGGAGACGATAGAAGGCGATAATGACGTCAGAAGAGAAGAAAAATTAAGGTTCTCTCACCTGGACAACAGGGAATAACCTCTTCCGGAGGTAAGGACATGAGGAAAGTCATAAAGATATAAAACAGAAGTTGAATTTTAAAATGTTAATATACTATTAAGGTATTGTCTGAGCTGTTCTATCAAGGAGACCAGAAATACCATCTCTCTCTGGTTTACAGTATGTTTCAGAAGGACATCACCAGTATGGCAGCACTGGCTTTCTCAATCCGCAGCTGTAACTTCAAGATCTGAGGAAGCTGTTTCTTCTCTTGATACTGTGTCTTTTTCTCAGGGATAAGGAAGAAAGGGCAAAATCCCCTTTTAAGAGACAACACAGAAGTGGTTCACATCACCTCCACTCACAGCCAGTTTCAAATGAGGCTTCTGGGAAGTGTAATTTCCTGGGTAGCCTTGTGCCTACCCGAAACTCAGGAGTTCCATCACAGATAGAAAGAGGGAATCCACATTGGTAGAAAAACGAGTCCCAGTCCAGAATAAACAGTAAACCTATATAAGCATAGTTCTAATTGTTAGCGCATAATTAGTTTTGTGACATCTCTTTAAATTCTTTCTTCCAAGATTTACATTGTCCGATCCTTACTAAGGACTAAAATATGGATTATTTAACAAACAAATATATTCTAGAGATAAGTTAGGATCAAGACATTGTGGCAAGTATCGTTGTTATAAGACATGCCTACTTCGCTATAATAAAGGTGGAATTTTAAAATGACAAAGTATTACCATGAGAAATGGAAAGAGATGAACACACAGTATTAGGGCCAACCATGGAATAGGTTGGTCAATCAGCCTTCTTGATGAATGCATGATGCTCACTATAAAAGAGTCCAAATAGTCGTAAAACCTTTATTCTGTCAAGTCAAGAAACCTCTACTAAAAATGTTTGCTCAACCTGCATTTCATCCTATCTCTCAATCTAGCCATCAGATTTTGATCTATGTGAGCCTCAAGGTAATACATTATTGCTCCTAGAGTCCCAGTATATTCCATAAAGTCACATTTCATGCATAATGAAGATGGCAGTGAACTACAAAGGTTTTTATCAACTCAAACAGGAATACAAATGCTGTCTAAGGGCGATTTATGGTATGTATTTTTAAAAGAGTAAGAAAAGGAGAAGTTTTTAGGTCAATTTATATGTCTTTAGGGAAAATTATGTCACCTAAAGTCATTTTGAAAAAGAGAAAATTTTCATTTTTATGGTTTTTAAGATTCTTCATATATATATATACATACATATATGTGTGTGTGTGTGTATATATATATATATATATATATATATATATAAAACAATAGTATTGACAGTTCAAACAAAAACTTGAAGTTTTTTTAGGTATATATAATTTTCTTTTATATATATTTATTGATTGCCTATTATGTGCATGGCATTTTGTGACACAGTGGGATACGAAATTGGTCACTTATTTTAATTAGGATAATTTTGCTCTAAGGATAAAAGATTCATCAAAATAGATCAAATTAAGAAAGTCTGTTGTGAGATGTAATAAGGAGCAGTAAAAACAATTTAAGGGACTAAATGTTGACAAGACTGGGGCTTACTTAAGACCAAGTTGAGGAAGTTTCCTAGACTGAAGGAAGCCCTGAGGACCCCAGTAATACATGTACACTTTCACTCTGGTGAAATCTGGGTTGATTTTTGTTTGTTTTCCTCTTTACTTTCTCTATCAGTTGTCAAATTCCTTCTTTAAAAAAATTTTTTTAAGTTTATTCTGAGAAGGAAAGAGAGAGCAGGAGAGTGACAGAGAGAGAGGGAGAGAGAGAATCACAAGCAGGCTCTGCACTGTCAATGTGTAGCCCGATGCAGGGCTTGAACTCACAAACTGTGAGATCATGACCTGAGCCAAAATCACAAGTCAGACACTTAAGCAACTGAGCCACCCAGGCACCCCCAAATTCCTTCTTATATTCTTAGTTCAAATTGCCAAGAACAGGAATCTGATTGTTGTAAATCATTTCCCAGGCCATGCTACAAATCTCAGGTCCCTGTCCTTACTTACATATGCACACATTGTATATTCGAGTGGCATCCAGGTAGATGGGGGTCACAAAGTATAGAATCTCTCCATTTAGGGCAGATGAGCATTGGGGAATTAAAGATGAATAAGACAGGGTTTTCGACTTCACAATATGTGCTTTCAAACCGTTTTAAACTGTAAATTGACAAAATACTGAGCAAACATACCTGTTATTATTGATACAATATTTAATAAAATATTTTAACATAAACTGTATATTCACACAACTCCTTTGGTGTGAACAGAGGTGATATTCAGAATAGATAAAAATCAGTACAGCATGGGCATTGACCAATCAGAGTGAATAAGCAAAATATCAGAACAAATGCTGTCGTAGGTAAACAGTATAATGAACCTGCATGTTATATGCTGGCTGAAAACAGTAACGGATCCAGATCCAGTCTTTATCTCGCACCCATTTTACAGGCAAAAAAAAATAGTTCAAGGGAGGTTAAGTGATTTATTTGTACTGGAAGATGGGTCTACAGATTCCTAAACTAATGCAGTTAACACATTTTGTCTCCATCGATACCTTGTGGCCTACTGTGACATATAGCAAGCTCAAAGGCCACATCTGTGACCTCTGGAATGAACAGCCAATTGTTTTTTCTGTGTTTTTTTTTTCCTTTTTGAGGGGCAGAGAGAGAGGGAGAGACAGAATCTTAAGCAGGCTCCATGCCCAGCACAGAATGTGACTCAGGGCTCAATCTCACGAGCATGAGAACATGACCTGAGCAGAATTCAAGAGTCAAACGCTTACCTGACTGAGTCCCTATGGTTTCTAACCCTATAGTTTAGGTTTCTAAAGTACTTATATAAGATTTTATCTCGGCTGGATTCCCTGTGACTTTGATTTTCTATGGTCTCCTTTTTCTGGGGAATATGCTCTCTGAAGGCAGAACTGTTAATGCTTGTTCCTTGTACTCTGTACTCTACCAGGCATTCAGCAAAGATGTTTTGAAATACTTCAAATGGAGGAGGAAATATCAAGTGCATGTAAATTGGTCCTCAAATCAAAGAATCGTGGAATTTCAATGAATCCATGAAGAGAAAGGCTTAGCACAGTGGGGAGCACAAAGTAAGGGTTGAATAGCTTTTGGGTGCTAACCAGTGTGCAATACAGACTCCCCTGTCTTCTACACAAAGGAATCACGTATTACCTGGAGGGATTAGAGCCTAAAGTCAGAGCATGGGGCAAAACTTACAAAATTTTCATGAGTAATGAAAATCTCTTAACTCATCAATCTAGTATACTAAACTAGTTTTTGTCCATACAATTTTAAACAGATTTAAGTATGTCTAGATGCATAATGTATTTACTAATGTAGTTCACACAAAATTCTCTGGAAGTAGCAATACTTAGGAATTAATTCATTCAAGCCTTTCACTGCTTAGAATTCTTCCGTAAAATTACCAGGCCTCCATCCTTTTTCTGTTTGTTGTTTTGCCTTTGTCTCCCAGCTACATCTAACTTTTTGTTTAGGCAATGTTTTCTTTGGCCCTTAATTAGTTCTTCAATAGCTTTCTACAGGCGGTCCAGAAAACCTATAACCACCTGCTTCCCACCAGTCACTTCGAATGTTCTCAGCCTCTTTCTCTCTCTCAAACGCAGCTGAGATGAGATAACTTAAAAAATAAGTGTGCTGTGATAATTCTGTGTCATTTGCTTATAGGGTGGTTTTAGTTTACATTCATGTTTGGATTAATCACATATAGGGTGGGTATCATTACTATGTATCTTCAAAGAGCAGAAAAACCATATTTTAAAGAGTTTAGAAACTTTCTCAAGATTATATACAAGTAGTAATATGGAAGCTGGTTATAAACTCTGGTCCTCAAGTGTCAGATACTTTAAATCAATGGATCTCCAGAAAGGCATACCACGTGCAGAAGGAATTTTGAAAAACGGTTTGGGAAGGTTTTGTTTACTCTATAACTGGGAGAAGTAGCTGACATTCAGTGGGTGGGGACCTGGGGTGTGGCTCTATTACAGCCTGCAGGAGAGTTCCCTTGTACCGGATCAGTTGGTCAGGCAAGGGAGACTTTACTCAAAACTTCTGCAGATTGAACTGAACTCCTCTGAAACAAAAGGTAGAAGCAGTTTTAAGCATTGGGATGAACTAGAGGAAATGTACCAGACGATTATGGGCTAGCTGTTCAATGTGATTAGGCCATCTGTGTTTGCTAATTGTTGCTACCCACCCTCCCACAGAGAATGAAAGGTAGGGGCCCTAACTTCCTTGATGATTACATTCCAGGGATGGCTCCCAGGTCTTTGAGAAACTGGATTTTAAAACTGGTAAGAGGCTGGAAGAAGATTTACATCTCAAACAGGCAGAGAAATAATTTACAATTGCATGTTTTCTAAAGCAAATGCTCTCAGAAAAAGGAGGTTAGGGCCTAGAGTCAGGAAGGAGCTTGTTTAAAGTTTAGTCAAGCTTTTGGGGTGTCTGGGTGGCTCAGTCAGTTAAGCGTCCAACTTCGGGTCAGGTCATGATCTCACAGTTCGAGAGTTTGAGCCCCTCGTAGGGCTCTGTGCTGACAGCTCACAGCCTGGAGCCTGCTCCAAATTCTGTGTCTCCCTCTCTCTTTGGCTCTCCCTCTCTCTCTCTCAAAAATAAATAAACATGAAAAAAATTTAAAATTTACTCAAGCTGAGGGAAAAATTAAGGCCATCTTGTTCAGGTCCTACATGAGAAAAAAATTGTCCCCATCTCCTGCTGTTACGGAAGTGAGGCCACTGCTTATAATTACGTGAGCCTGCTGACCTACTCTATTTACATATGGATGCAAATATTTTCACATGGTCTTAATAGAAATGCATCATCCAGGAATTCAGCGAACTTAAATTCAAGGAAGGCTGTTTGTTTTGTGTTTGTTTTGAAACATAACCAAGATTTGATCATCATTATAGAAAATCATGTCACTAATGGCCACGTTGATCACAGATTTTAAATCACCAAAGAAACATCTGCTTAGGTCTGCTTTTTGTAGCTAATCCCTTTCGGGTGACTCTATGTGCAGATGCAAGAATCGCATGTACTTCATTTTGACTTCTAGTAAGTTCATATCTGAGTATGTACATATTATTTTATTATAAATTGTATTCTTTTTATATCTCCTTCGTGTTAAAGTCATAGCATCTTTTCAAGTTTGTTGGGGATATTTAAAACCTTTTAACATGTGAGTGCTCCACCCTTGTTTACTTATGATAAGGCCAGACACAGACATTGTATCCAAAATTCCATTCTTTGCCTCATAAATCACCAGCTATTCTACTGTCCCCACTAATCGATCAGAACAAAATGCTTATTACTCAAACTTCTGTTAAGTGTCTCTCCTTTTCCAGGAGGAACTTTGACTTACCTTCAGTCAGAGCCAGCAGACAGCCCCTCCTGAGAATATGCTGGCCTTACTGTAAATAAAACGTTTTTGACCTGCTATCCTATAAGGCCACCCTTTCATCCCACTTCCCCAAATCCAGTCCTTTGTAGCCCTGCTTATTACTCACTGAAAAAGAATAACCCTTTCCTGCCTAGTCCTCAGCCACTTGGCAGATCTATGGGCCGAGACTTCTCACTGCAATGCCCTCCCTCTACTTTCAAAATCCTTTCTAACGAAGTCTCTCCTTACCAAACCCAGATTTGTTTTTTTCTTCAAATATTATTTTATTGGCACAATAAATAAACAAACTAAAATTCATCCAAGATCGGAAAAGTGCCAGGGAATCCAAATTCAGAATTTCTAGAATAGATTAACATATATATTTGAAAGGTTGCTGGAGTCCTCTTCAGAAACTCATTATAGTAAATTCTTGAACACTCTCAGACTGCTGTGTCAGCCAATTTTATTGTTCCTTTCTTTCCTTTCTTTTTCTTAAACTAATCACTCTTCCAAGTGTGCCAAAGCTAGTTAATCCCTCAACAGACAGGAGCTCTAGCTGGCTATACCACAAAGTGAGCCACCTCTGCCTTGGTGAGGTCAGACCAAATCCTAGCAAAGGTGGGAGAAAGTATGAATGTCAGTGGTAGTGATTGTTAAACAGACTGTGGAAAATGGAGAAAAGATTAAGCCAACTTTAGATGACCTTCGTGTGCATTTAAGTCATAATGGCCCTTGACTGCTCATAGCCACGTTCTTCCTCACAGAGCACTTACCCAGGCAGCAATTTAACAACACAGCTGAGTTTCCATTCTGATGATGGCATTAGTTTAGGGCCGGATGTGGTAAATGGATAAACAGTCAACTAATAATTACAACCTATGAAGTTATGTATTTTTTTAACTGGCTTGAAAACACTTTTCACTGGACAACAAAAGAGAAAAGTAAAAGGTAACCACCATGAATTGATATTGAAAGATTTTTGTTTGTTTGTTTGTTTTTTAGACCAAAACCTAGGGTCACCTGGGTGACTCAGTCAGTTAAACATCTGCCTCTTGATCTCAGCTCAGGTCATGATCTCACCGCTTTGAGTTCTAGCCTCACATCCGGCTCTGCCTTGACAGTGAAGAGCCTCCTTGGAATTCTGATTCTCTCCCTTTCTCTCTGACCCTCCCTTGCTCTCTGAATAAATAAAGAGATAAACCTAAAAAACAAGTAAACCAAAATTTGATTATTTGTTCCAATAACTGAAAGAAAATATAATCCTAAATTTAATAAATCGACTTCACATCTAATCCATTATTCAGTCAAGATTCCTAATTGACACTACTGTGCACAGTTTCTTTCTCTAAATATTGAGACGCAGGCACCGTCCGCCAATTCCAGGGACTCCCACTGTGGGGATGGGGGA
Organism: Panthera uncia; assembly: GCF_023721935.1. Taxonomy (NCBI): domain Eukaryota; kingdom Metazoa; phylum Chordata; class Mammalia; order Carnivora; family Felidae; genus Panthera; species Panthera uncia. The sequence goes on from NW_026057576.1 coordinate 39,810,297, forward strand.
CAGTGGCCGTTCTGCCAGAAGGGGAGAGTCAGTCACACAGCTACACCTGCTGTAGCTGGCAGAGGTCGGCGACCATAATCTCAGTCCAGAAAGAAAAATAAATGAAAGACAAACTTCATTTTTTAATTAATAAAATAACAATGCATTTGAAAGTAGACGACAACATTTTTCTGAATTTAATTTTCAAAAATAACCATTAATGTTTTATGTTAATGTAATTATTCATTGAATCTTCTGGTCTTTTGTGAGAAATATAGGTTTCTTCACCAGAGCAAAGCCACATATACTAAAAATGGATTCTTATTTGCCTTAAATAGTTGGATTATTTGTCTATTTATAATTATGAAAACTTCATTGAAGAAAACAGAATAAAATTGCTTAAATTGTAAATGATCTAATCATAAACTTATTATTGAATTCAAGGTTTAAAAATAAAGGTAAAATCTAGTGTGATACGTTGAATGTAATTCGATTCCTACATAATACTGTCTCATTTAAATATTACACATGTTTCTTATCGCAGTTTTGCAAAATAATAAAAAGGATATATCAGACATACAAATATTTTTATATTTTCTAATGAACATATTTTCATTCAAGCATGCTTCTCATATTAGTATTTCTTTTTACTATACCTTCTTATCAAGTCATAAGAATGCCCCCAACTCTATGATCAATATTGTTCTTTTTCTACCTATAACCAGGAAACAATTGCTTTTATACAGATTTCTTTGTTTCTGAATGAGAAAAATGGAAAAGAGAAATAAAAGAGAAAGAGAGAAAGACAATGAAACTATGTGCATGTTCTTGGTAGATGGCTTAAAACTAGAAGATTATTGAGCAAACAGATTTTCCACCCCATCTGCGTCCCCCCTTCCTTTCCCCTGTGAACATGGCATGTCTCACTCAGTGAGGGTTTAAGGCAGGTGGAAAAAATAACCATAATGATCTTGATTTTCTCCCGATGTAGAAGGTGGATAAGGTCAGGGATGCAGGCCTGTGTTAGGCAGACGTGTCATTAGCTAGTGTGCAATGGTGATTTGAGTGTGTCTATAGTGCCTTTGCCCCAGGTAATTCCAGAAAGATGAAACAACATGCCTTTTAAAACACAGTGGAATCAAGCTTCTCATTAGTGGAAGAGGCCAGTGTATCTCTTGGGGATGTCAGTCATCTCAGATACTGTCTACTACAAATTGTTCATTTTAAGGCAATACAATGGATAATCATCTTGCTTTTTCACTTTTTAAAATGTCTTCTATTATGAACATTACTATAGCTTCCCCATCTTCAACTGTCACTTATTCAACTTGTTTGGGACTACCAAAAATTTTGGCTGTTTCATTACCCCAATGATTTGTATCTCATTTCACACTTTTATCTGTTCCATCTTTTTCGATAGAGTGTATGTGTGTGTTTCCTTACCGGGTGTTATTAGCACTGAGCAACAAACAGTACGTGCTCTATCAGTGTGCCACCCTCAATCTCTGAGCTATGCTGATGTAATAGGTATGATCGTTCCAAGACATCTCTAGTATATGAAGTGTCGCTTTTTAAAAAAAAGTTGGTTCTCATCCTCTACCCAACAATATTGGCATAAGATTCAATATTAATCATTTTTCGTGGTTCTCTCTACTGCCCTTGAGTTTTACCAAAAAGCTGTAGCTGCCATAGTCCAGGGAAAATGGGATCTACTACCTCTCACTTTATAGCTGTCGCTGTTGCTATCGATCCTTGACCAGAAGCATGGGGACTTTTAACAATCACCCAAGGTTAGAGTTCTTGGGGTTTAAGTCATCACACAGATATTCCCCAGCTACCACCATCCATGCTCCTCAGCCTTTAGTCTACTGATGGTGACTTTGTTGCCACTCTTTGCCAGTTTCAGAAACTGGTGTTTTTCTGCCAACTTGAGGAATCTTCACCACTCTCACACACAAACTACCAGCCTTCTACACCTCCTATTCTAGGGGTAATTTCCAATTCTCTCCTTACAGGACTTAGAGCAGAGGTTGCAAAATGGCCTAAGTGGCCAAAGCCAACCCACAGAAGGGTTTTGGTGTGGCCTAAGTCATGTTTTGAAAATTAGGCTATTTCATATCAAAATGTCGATTTCAGGATGATTTTGAAATACAAAGAGGCTGTTAATCATAACTAGGAGCAAATGAATCCGTGATTTAAAAAAATAAAACACTATATTTGACTGTAAAAACAAAGTACAGTAATAGGATAATTTTCACATGGAAGAGTTAACATATCGCCTCCCAATATGTTTTCCTCATATGTAGAGGGCATTTGGTAATTGTGGCTACATGATCTATGTTTTTATGAGATAAGCACCCAAATTTCTTGTAAACTTCACTGTGTCATTCTTTGTTCAGATAGCCCTGAGGAAATTAAAGTATACCCCCTAACTGCAGAGATAGGCATGTGACACAGACATGGCCAGACAGAGCTAAAGATACCAAATATTAAGGGATATATAGATATAGATATATAAAATATTTGGTATATATATATATATATATATATATACACACACACACACACACACACACAAAATAAATGTTAAGGGATATATATATATATATATATGTATATATAGTAAAAAGCAAAATAAATGCTTTTTGTGGTGTCTATAAGATTGTAAGGATGTATCCTTGGTACTGTAGATATAGCTATGAGTAAAGATCCTACTAAGAATGAAGTCAACAGAAAAAAAAGCAGCACCCAGGGACAGAGCACCTTATGATACTATTTGAACCCCTATATTCAGTCATATCCAAAGCTGGTCTATCTCTGGACATTACAGATTCATAAGCCAAAATATTCCCTTTCCTCTTTTAACCACTTAGAATTAGGTTTCTGTCACTTGAAATCAAAAGCTCTAAAAAGGAGCCTGTTACATACATATTTTCCCATCTGTGAATGCTTTTGTTCTTAACTCCTTTTCTTCTAAATTTCTCCATAATCTTTAAGCTATACCCCTTCATCCTATTTATCCCTTCCAACTAATTGGACTTGTCCATGTCTTAAAAGACAAATGTTGTATATGACAGCCTAGAATCCTGAACACGGAGTCAACATGAAAATTCCACACTGGACGGTTACATGAGAAAAACAAAAAAAACACTAACAAACTTTTTTTCTTTGAAACCACTGAAAATGGGGAACCTTAGTGGCTCAGTCAGTTAGGTGTCTGAGTCTTGATTTCAGCTCTGGTCATGATCCCAGGGTCATGGGATCGAGCCCCACATCGTGTTCCATGCTGAGTGTGGAGCCTGCTTAAGATTCTCTCTCTCTCCCTCTGCCCCTCTCCCCTGCTCACTCTCTCTCTCTCTCTCTAAAATATAAAAAAAAACACTGAAATTAGGAAACAATTTAGCTTACCATCACTGAATTATCAACATATTTTTATAATTCAGAGTTAGCTGATAGCCATGCTAGGATTCACAAAGGTCAAAATTCACATAGTATGCTAATGATTTTGATAAGTATCTATAAGTATTTAAAACAGATATGATGCTTAAAGTCTGTATTAAAATGAAAATAGTCCTCTACAGCTAGCATTTAACAGTCTAAACATAAATAATGGAATACTAGAAAGAAGATAAAATATGTGGTAAATTAATTTTTATTTTAATTTCATTTCAATCCATTACAAAGTCCTTAATTTCAAATGACAGTGAGAGTGTTAATATGTGAAATTTGTTGCTTTCATGGATTATGAAGAAATTCACAACAAACAAATTTAAAAGTAAATTTAGAGGACAATGAAGTCATAGTAAAGCAAAATCAGCCTTTCTCCAATAATTCACATTTTCACTATTGTGGCATTTGACCAGTATTCATAAAATCCACCCCAGGACTAAAATTATTAGTGAATGGCTGGAAACTGAAGTGAGCAGGCATTTAGCAATTGTTCAGTGGTCTGTAAAATGAATTTCTGATCTCAGTCCAGTCGTAAAACCTTTCAATTGATGCAAGTCAATGCCTTTTCTATCAGTCTCATCAGGGAAGCCTGGAACTGCCTGAACAGAGACACAGAAATGTCTCCTATAGAGCCAAAATCTGTAAGTCAAAATTAAGGATCACTGGTAAGGGAGTTACTGTCTCTGCTTGAATCATTCTGTAGCTAAGTGCAAGGCTTTAAACGATGATTCTAGTTCCTTTAGGAAGATTTACATTCTCTCTAAAGATAGAGTGGAATAGATACCATGAAAATCCTGTATCCAGTGAGAAGAAATTGAAGATAAGAAACTGCTTCATTCCACTGGGAGGAAAGTAGCAGATTACCTACAGTTCTAGTCAATACTATAGACATTCAGACTTAGAAGTGGAGTGAGGTCTGAAGAGTATCCTTTATGTTCAAATGGACCATTGCAATTCAAAATGCTTCGGAAGGGTCAAAATTCTACGTGTATCTACATTAAATGTATTTATGCCTTTCTGAAATGACTTGACCATATATGTATATGCGTGTGTGTATATATATATGTGTGTGTGTGTGTGCAAAATTTCAGGTGCCCCTTAGGTCTTTTTCAAAGGATTTAAAATGATTTTTATTTATTAATCTGTGTCATATTGTTATTATTATTATTCTTTCAGCCTCTTTCATAAAGTTACACTTTATTTTTTTAAGTTTGGATTAAGCAGGGGTCTGAGGGACCAATCAAAATGATTTAAACTGAACTCTACCACATACCCAGTGGCAAATTCTACAGTCAAAACAGAACAGACTCTTGCTCCCCTTCTCCTTGGTTGCCTGAGAAACTTATGGTCCTCTTACGTCCTGAGTGCTATATCCTTTGTGATTGCTGAATTAGGTAGAGCTGAGATATTAGGGTATATATAATCTTTTTAATGTTCTGATCCCAGATAATGGGAAGATAACATTTTGGAGTGGAGATTAATTTGTCTAATTTTCTAGGCTACAAACAGGTGCTATATGGAGCAAGATACCAAGAACCTAAAAGATTTAGATTAGGTCACCAAATGAGAACAAAGATTAGATCACCCTAAGTACAGACACCTCCAAATTAAAGGTTAAGTTCTCAAGTTTGAAACCTTTTTACCCTCTTTTCTCATAAACCCCTCTGAATTTTATAGACCACAATATTAAAGAAAGGAGAATGTTACTATGGGGAGATTTTATAGTTCTTAAGAAGTTATTATCTACACAAACATTAATGATGATTTATGCCTTTGGTAAAATATACTGATTGCTTTCAAGATGTCAACAAATATCATAAAGATGTAAATGTGTCCTTTATAAGCTTTGCCATGTAGATTTGACTATTCTCTTCCTCTAATTTGTATTTGTGACATTCTGTATAGAATAGAATAGAATAGAATAGAATAGAATAGAAACATCTACATATATCAGATTGTAGTGATTCTTGCTTGTATTATTATTTCTCTATCTCTTGGGCATTTATTTACATACAAAAATGTAGATAAGGAAATAGAGTTAGTCTCTTAATTGCTAAACTAATTCTATAGGAAATATTCTTTTAACTGTTTAATATTTCATTAACTAGTTTTACTAGTTACATGTAATTATCATATAGCCCTGAGTCCTGGACATATCCTCAAATTCAGGCCATCGCCATCAGAGTACAATTTATTTCTCAAGGTGAAAGAAATAAAAACATTCAACGAATAGGGAAGGGACATAAGAATAAATTGTGTTTATTATATTGTTTCAGTGTATATTAAACCTAGTGTGGGAAATGTTATGCTCCCAAACCAACCTCCTAAGAGAAGTCCCTAATTATGAGGGTTTCTTTTGGCTCTGTCAGCACCTTCATTTAATGCCTGTTGGGTTTCCTACCTGCTCTCATTTCGGGACACTCTTAATTGGGCCAAGGCATGTACAAACATTGAGAATCTGACATTCCAGTGTGAACTTTATATTCCCTCTGATTTGTAGAAGATTCAGTCACTCACTTTGTTTATACTTGTTGTTTTATTCTTTCTGCAATTGTTTCAGGCAGGAAAGCAAACCTAACAGTCTAAACCCATGAGTAGAACTGGAATCTGTTCTAGTTATGTACTACATCACAAACCACACCAAACTTGGTAGCTTAAAACAACAATCATTGTACTGTGTCTGTGACTAGTAAGCCAGGAATTCAGGGCTCATTTAGCTGAATGATTTTTCTGTTCTAAACAGCACCAAATGTGGTTACTGTTTTTATTCAGCTGGCAGCTGAGCTGTCTAAAAGATCCAAGATGGCTTCACCCACACTTCTGGTGCCTTGTCAAGAATAGTGACCCCAACAAGTCCATCCTCCCTCACTATGAGTTCTTAGGACTTCATGTAGTCTTGCCAGAAGAAAGATCAAAATTCTAACATGGCAGCTTAGAGCTTCAAGTATGAACATCCCAAGAGACAGAGCGTGGTACAAAGTCACTTCTGCCATATTCTACCAGTCAGAGTAGTCACAGAGCCTGCAACAGATTCAAGAAGCAAGGACATCGACCCAACTTTTCAATGAATGAAGCATCAAAGATTTTCTGGATACCCTTAATTACCACACAAACAGAAATGTATTGGTGCAAATGGTCATTAAAAATCTTAATGTGTAAGAGCTTCAATCCTCTTCATTTTAAAAATAGCACATGAAATTCTGTGGTAATTAGAGAGTTTTTCAAGTTGAAAGATTTGGTAAGATTCAGAGCAGAGACCAGAACTATGAGCTCTTGACAAAATCCAGCACCTTTGAACAGAAAAACACATTGATAATAATTACGATTTTCTGGTAGATGCTATAATTATTATCCACAACACCACAAAACAGTATAGCACATAGTACTTGCTGAACAGGCGATGGCAATAAAAGAAGCCTGTGATATCAGTTTATGGTTTGAATGCAGATTGTAGTCCGGGCTCTAGAGTCAAACCTGGTTTGACTTCAGACTCCAGTATGAATGCCATTAGTTATTTCACCTCCCACTTCCTCGGTTTTCTGGTCTGCGACAAGACAACTACCTCGTTGTTTTGTTGTCAGGATGCAATAAGAGACTATGTGAAGTGTCACACACAGATGCGTTTTTACCGGTTGGGGTAGGGTGATAACACAGTTCTTTCCTGAAGACTTTTATTGTCTCATTCTTATCAAGGTAAGGCCATCAGCTGAGAGTGAGATGCAGGGGCAATGTAGGAATACTGAGCAAAAAAGAGAAGCTATAAACTGTTTTCTGAGAGAGTAAAAAAAAAAAAACTGTGTAGAATTTCAGAGCAATTGACTGACCCTTTGAAGTCTGTGGGAATGAATTTAAAGTGAGACCAGACAGTCTGGTTTTCTCCAGTAATATTCACTTGTTTAGATGAAGTTGCTCAGAAGGCACAAAGTTGGGTCAAGCAGAATTAGGATCTGCTTGTATGCCTGTCCCTTAGGAACAGGCATGTATGACAGAGGGAGAAGATTAAAAATAGTTAAAAGTTTTGCAAGAAAATGATAAAAATGGACTTTGAACAATATTAGGAAGGAGGTTTGTATGATTTTTCTAACATGATAGAGTCATAGAGTCATTTCTTTAAAAACCATACTGATGGCAGAGGTGTGACAATTTCGGATAATGCCTAGGTCCAGTTGTATACCTGACAGCGAGATTAAAAAGTGTGGAGATAAAAGTTATTAAAATTGAGGTCACACAGTGCTGCTGTTGAATCATGTGGATAACAGACTTCTGCAGGTAAAGACAGAGGTGCAGTTTCAAAGCCTTAGAAGAATAAGAAAGAGTGACAGAGAAGGAAGAAGGTAAGAGTAACAATGAGGAGAAGGGCTGATTGGCCTGAAAACACAAGCCTCAGAAGACAAGGTCTTTTCTATGAGAATGAAAGAAAGAGTTTTCTAAAACCTGTATCTCAGAGCAAAAAGTAGTTGAGCATGTTCTCAAGATTCCGAGGTATTCAGGCAATGTAGAATCAGTAACAGCATTTTTAGAAGGCTGTAGGGAAGTTGACTCTTTGCAAGACCAGAGGGTGTCACTTAAGTCACAGGTGCTGGAAGAAGCATTCTATCATCATCATCGCCATCAATGTTATTGTTCCCTGCTGTTGTTACTATGACAGTTATTAGTATGACCAGGGCCCAATGGAACAGATTGAGAGGGAGGGCAGGGGGTTCGGTGATTCAGAGACAGGCAAAACAGTAGAGTGGTGACAGCAAAGATAAGATGTTTCCCATAGGTGCTTACCTGGCGTGTGGTGACTGAGAAGTAGGATTTTCTCAGTATTTCCAAAAAGTTAGTCCTATTATATTGATATGAATGGATGGCATTCTAGAGCAGTGTTTCTCAAAATTTGACTTGTGTATGTATCACCTAAAGATCTTACTCAAATCCAAATTCTGATTCACTAGATCTGGGTAATGTCAGAGCTTTTTGTTTTTGTTTTTGTTTTTTGTTTGTTTTAATATATATTTTTTTATATTTATTTAGTTCTGTGAGACAGAGAGAGACAGAGCGTGAGCAGGGGAGGGGCAGAGAGAGGGAGACACATAATCAGAAGTAGGCTCCAGGCTCCGAGTTGTCAGCACAGAGCCCGCACGGGGTTTGAACCCATGAACCGTGAGATCATGACCCCACATGGAGTCGGAGGCTCAACCGACTGAGCCACCCAGGCACCCCAAGCTTTTGTTTTTCTAAAAAGCTCCCAGGTGCTGCCTTCTTTTTATTCACATTTACCCAATTTACATTGTCCCACGCTACAGGCCACGGAAAACAGTGAGAAGTCTAAATGAAAACACCTACTCTTCACCTATAAGGACATGAAGAAAAACAGAAAAATGAGAGTTAATTGGTTTGGAAAAATCTATTCACAATTTATTCTCTGAATATTTGTTGTATCTCTCTTCTGTTAATAACCCTATACCAAAATACTTTGTAGAAAATATGTTAGCAATAATGTGGTTAAATTATACTCCTCAAACATTTCAGGTATTTCAAGAAGTGCTAAACTTGGGGAAGGGAGAAAGTGATATATAGAAGATTGAAGATTACCAATAAATTTATACTTCATGAAACTAATAAACTGGTGATTTTAGAAAGTTTGAACTCACATAGACATTACACACTGATAAAAATGGCTTCCTTGTAAATTGTGGTGAGGTGACTGATCTTGGAAGAGAGCATTAATCCCTACTCTTAAAAAAACTCTAGAGGCGCCTGGGTGATTCAGTCAGTTGAGCATCCAACCCTTGATTTCAGCTCAGGTCATGATATCTCAGTTCATAAGAATCAAACCCTGCATGGGATTCTGCGCTGACAGCATGGAGCCAGCTTGGGATTCTCTGCCTTCCTCTCTCCCTGTTCCTTTCCCACTCTTGTGCATGCACTCTCTCTCACTCTTTCTCTCTTTCAAAATAAATAAATAAAGTTTAAAAATAAAAATAAAAATAACCTGAACATCTCAGTACATTTCTGGATTCTTAAAAATCAACAAATGAAAGAAATTAAAATTAGAAATCTGATTCAAGATTTCCTATAGTTTTTGGGCAAAATTTCTATGAAGTTTGGGGAAATTTTTACATTGAGAAGAAGTCAACTTCCAGTGAAAATTATTAACAGTAACTTTTTCAAGCAAGAAAAAAATCTAAATTTTCCAATTCAAGGGTGCTGAAGAGGCACAGAAATTGCAAGAACTCATAAAGAGTGGCAGATATAGATGCAATATGTGTCTTGACTTGGAATGACTTAAAAATATACGAAAGAATAGCAAAGGAGAAATGTACAAGAGAAAAATATGCAAGAAAAAACTCGAAGAAACGCTTGATTTTTCTTGGTATTTTTTCATATAATCATTCACATTAGGCATGTCTCCTCTCTTTGTTTCCACGTCAGAATGTTCTAAAATCCCTCCTCATAGTCTCCAAATATAGGTAGACACACTGAAATGTTATGACTGTACGGTCAGTCTGTTAGAGTTTGTGAGTGTACAAGTGTATCATAGTGACTCAACTCAATGACTAGTGACTAGTTTTGTGTGGAGATTCAAAGTCCCAGTAGCACTGAACCAAGTTCGTGATCTCAGATGATGGCAGGGAGGTCTCCTGAATCCAATGCCTGCATGGTCAGGGGCATAACCTTTGTCCTTCTGAGTGACTTCTCAATCTCTAAATTAATTGTCAGCAATATTCTTCTGGTAATAAGCTATCAATGGAAATTTGCTCAGGGAGGGGGTGCAGGCATCTAAAACTCATCTGCATTGATCCAAGTATGTGCAGGGCCATATTCTAGGGTCTAGGCATAAAACTGTGAGTTGAGCAGTCACTGTCCTCAAGGAGCATAATTGTGTTGTGCTCATGGGAAACAATGGGAAAAGTTCCTTGACATTGGATGTTCTAACATGGCACCAAAACACAGGTGAAAAAGCAAAGATAGACAAGTGGGACTACATTAAACTAAAAAGTTTTTGCACAGCAAAAGAAACAATCACCAAAACGAAAAAGGCAACATATGCAATGGGAGAAAATATTTGCAAACTATATATCTAGTGAAGGGTTAATATCCAAAATCTGTAAAGAACTCATATGACTCAATATCAAAAATAAGTCTGATTTTAAAATTGGCAAAAGATCTCAGTAGACGCTTTTCCAAAGAAGACGTACATATGACCAACAGGTATATATGAAAAGGCACTCAAAATCAGTAACATCAAGAAAAGGCAAATCAAAACCACAGTGAGATATCACCTCACACCTGTTAGAATGGTGATGATTTCAAAAACTCAATATACTTCCCTGGTGACTGTATGCAGGTACATGCACAAAATCTGGCATCTCTTTAGGGACCTGTTTTGTAAGACTCCCAACCCCCCACACCCATCCTTTTCTTTCTTGCTTTCTGGCTTTCTTGCTTTCTCTTTTCTTTCTTTCTTTCTTTCTTTTTTCTTTGAATGTACTTTTTTTTTTGAAACTAAGGTTGTAGAATTACAAAATTCCTTCAACCTTGGAACCTTAAGTAGAATGCCCTCAAATGGACCGATTTTAATCCTTAGGTAGCAAATGTGTGTTGCTGCTCATTTAATACAATTCAGTTGGAGCCTCAAGAGTCCAAGAGTACCAAAGAACTCCCTATGCTTCCCAGATGCCTCTTTCCTGAGCCACCAGTAGGTGGGGGTGGGTGGGGGGTGGGGGTGGGGGAAGCAGGGTACACCTGAGCAGGGAACCTCAGGTGACTTAATATAGTTTGCCAGTGCCTACTCTATTGAAGACCTGGGTTTTCATTTTTGAAGACACTCATGGAAGGGTATGTTTCTAATAGATTCACCAGTGCCTACTCTATTGAAGACCTGGGTTTTCATTCTTGGAGAAACTCATGGAAGGGTATGTTTCTAATAGATTCACATATTAATATGTTCGAAAATGTCCTTGGTGCAGCTTATGCCACGTAATTATGAAGATTGTTCTTGAGTATTGCACAAAGGCTACGATGTTGGAACGGATAAGTCATGGGTGTGAAAGCTTTAATTTACCTACCTAATTTATTTTTTTTTTTATTTTTGTAGCCATAGTCTCTATTTTCCTAATTTATGATCTCTGAAGTCTTCTGACACCATCTTAAACCTGAGTTGACCTATGCTGGGAGCAGCTGGATGTTCAAGGTATTTTTGTGATTCTTTTTTTTTTTCTTATCACCCTCCTTTTTGTATATACAATATGAAGCAAATAAAGAACATTGCTTCGATGATTTAACAAGGAAGGAGAAAGAAAGACCTTAATTTCTGAGTGGAGGAGTCTCCTTCTATGTGGAAAAGTTGATCAAAACTGCTATCAAAATTTGTGTTATTGCACCTGATTTTAGCATCCAAAGAATTTTTGGCCAAGTTGTGCCTTTCCTCCTGGAATTGTAAGTTGAACACAATACTGGTACCTGTTTACATTGTGAAGTGGGTATTGTTACAGAGAACACACCAGAGTCTTTCTCATTGTTAAGAAAATAATGCCTTATGCCCAGTAGACTCCACCAGAAGTCTGCTAGAACTGATAAATGAATTCAGTGAAGTCGCAGGATACAAAATTAATGTACAGAAATCAGTTGCATTCTTATACACTAATAATGAAGCAACGGAAAGACAAATAAAGAAACTGATCCCATTCACAATTGCACCAAGAAGCATAAAATGCCTAGGAATAAACCTAACCAAAGATGTACAAGATCTGTATACTGAAAACTATAGAAAGCTTATGAAGGAAATTGAAGAAGATACAAAGAAATGGAAAAATATTCCGTGCTCATGGATTGGAAGAATGAATATTGTTAAAATGTCAATACTACCCAAAGCAATCTACACATTCAATGCAATCCCAATCAAAATTGCACCAGCATTCTTCTCAAAGCTAGAACAAGCAATCCCAAAATTTGTATGGAACCACAAAAGACCCTGAATAGCCAAAGCAATATTGAAGAAGAAGACCAAAGGTGGGAGGCATCACAATCCCAGAGTTAACCTCTCCTACAAAGCTTTAATCATCAAGACAGCATGGTATTGGCACAAAAACAGACACATAGACCAATGGAATAGAATGGAGACTCCAGAATTGGACCCACAGAAGTATGGCCAACTAGCCTTTAACAAAGCAGGAAAGAATATCCAATGGAAAAAAGACAGTCTCTTTAACAAATGGTGCTGGGAGAACTGGACAGCAACATGCAGAAGGATGAAACTAGACCACTTTCTTACACCATTCACAAAAATAAACTCAAAATGGATAAAGGACCTGAATGTGAGACAAGAAATCATCAAAACCCTAGAGGAGAAAACAGGAAAAAACCTCTCTGACCTCAGCCACAGCAATTTCTTACTTGACACATCTCCAAAGGCAAGAGAACTAAAAGCAAAAATGAACTATTGGGACCTCATGAAGATAAAAAGCTTCTGCACAGCAAAGGAAACAATCAACAAAACTAAAAGGCAACCGACAGAATGGGAAAAGATATTTGCAAATGACATATGAGACAAAGGGCTAGCATGCAAAATCTATAAAGAACTCACCAAACTCCACACCTGAGAAACAAATAATCCAGTGAAGAAATGGGCAGAAAACATGAATAGACACTTCTCTAAAGAAAAAATTCAGATGGACAACAGGGACATGAAAAGATGCTCAATGTCACTCCTCGTCAGGGAAATACAAATCAAAACCACACTGAGATACGACCTCATGCCAGAGTGGCTAAAATGAGCAAATCAGGAGACTATAGATGCTGGAGAGAATGTGGAGAAACGGGAACCCTCTTGCATTGTTGGTGGGAATGCAAACTGGTGCAGCCACTCTGGAAAACAGTGTGGAGATTCCTCAAAAAATTAAAAATAGATCTACCCTATGACCCAGCAATAGCACTGTTAGGAATTTACCCAAGGAATATAGGAGTGCTGATGCATAGGGGCACTTGTACCCCAATGTTTATAGCAGCACTTTCAACAGTAGCCAAATTATGGAAAGAACCTAAATGTCCATCAACTGATCAATGGATAAAGAAATTGTGGTTTATATACACAATGGAATAGTACTTGGCAATGAGAAAGAATGAAATATGGCCTTTTGTAGCAACATGGATAGAACTGGAGACTGTTATGCTAAATGAAATAAGTCATACAGAGAATGACAGATACCATATGTTTTCACTCTTATGTGGATCCTGAGAAACTTAACAGAAGACCATGGGGGAGGGGAAGGAAAAAAAAAAAGCTAGAGAGGGAGGGAGGCAAACCATAAGAGACTCTTAAAATCTGAGAATAAACTGAAGGTTGATGGGGGGTGGGAGGGAGGGGAAAGTGGGTGATGGGCATTGAGGAGGGCACCTGTGGGGATTAGCACTGGGTGTTGTATGGAAACCAATTTGACAATAAATTTCATATTAAAAATAAATTTAAAAAAATAATGCCTTATGAATGTATGATATATGGAGAAACCCCAATAGTTTTACCTGCTGATACTATATGTCTTGTTGGAGAATAAATTTTGGATGTTTTTTTTTTCTCTCTCTGTCCCCCAAAATCTCAAAAGGTAGCAACTGTTGATCAGGCTGTGGAGAAAAGAGAACCCTTATACATTGTTATTGGGGATGTAGATTGATGCAGCCACTACGGAAAAGAATATGGATAGTTCAAAATATTAAAAATGGAAGTAGCACATGATCCAGTAATCCCACTTCTGGGTATATATCCAAAGGAAATAAAATCACTATCTTTAAGAGATATCTGCACTTCCATGTGTATTGTAGCATTACTCACAATAGTCTACATAGAAAAACAACCGTGTCCATCAACAGATAAATGGATAAAAAATGTGATATAGACCCATACACACACACACACACACACACACACACACACTCACAAGTATTATTCAGCCGTAATAAAGAAGGAAACCCTGCCATTTGTGCAACATGGATAAATCTGGAGGACATTATGTTGAGCAAAGTAAACCAGACAGAGAAGGACAACTACTGTAGGATCTCCTTATAAGGGGAATCTTTAAAAAAAGTTAAATTCATAGAAACAGAGTAGAATGGTGGTTACCAGCGATTAGGGGTGGGCAAAATGGAGGAGATGTTGGTCTAAGGGTACCAACTAAGTTAAAAATGAAATTCCCTGTGCTCATAATCTGAATAGTATTAGAGCAAAGGCAACATTATAATTCTTTTATTTCCCTCATTGTATTAAGTTTCTATAGTTCTATAAAAGTTACATAAATTTAATGGCTTAAAACAACATAGATTTTTTTACTTTACCGTTCTGTGGAAGTCTAACATGGTATCTGGGCTAAAATCCCAGTGTTGGCAGGGCTGCGTTCCTTTTTGGAGCCTCTAGGGAGAATCTGTTTCCTTGCTATTCCAGTTTCTAGAGGACATGCATACTTCTTGGCTTGTGGCTTCCTTCCTGCTTCTTCAAAGCCAACGATGTTGCTTCTTTCTGATCATTCCTCCCTAGTCGCATCTCCTCTGACTACAGATGGGAAATTTTCTCCACTTTTAAAGGGCTCTTGTGATTAGATTGGGCCCACATGGAACATTTAGGCTAATCTCCCCTTCTCAAGGCCCGTAGCTTAATCACGTCTGCAAAGTAGTCACAGGTTCCAGGGATTAGGATGTGGCCATCTTTGTGGGGCCATTACTCTGCCTATTACACCCATTTTATGCTTTTCATCTCCTTCTTCAAACTTGATAAGAATCACTCAGAGATTTTCTTGAAATCTCTTCTTAATCAACTCACAGTCCCTCATTTCTAATGAATAGATGCAAGCCTCAGCTAAACTGCCAGTTCAATTATTATGGCAGAACTTCATTACAGCCGTGTTATAAACATCTCAGACAGTATTTATCTATCCATCTATAAAAGCCAGTATTAAGTAGCAGGCTTATTTTATCATTTCTCTTTAGTGTGCATCTTAGTTTTACTAGACCCCTAACAGATTGTCTCAAACATTCTTTGGATGTACATCCCCCATACAAGACTCAAAAAGAAAAAAAAAAATTGCACATAACCTAAAGGACAGCCTGTGATTATGAAATAAATATTCCATCACTGCAGACTCCTTGTCTTGATTCTTGCATGTCAAATAAAAGAGCTGGTTCACTGGGAGGTGACTAAGATGTTTATGAAGGACGATAGAAGTGGAGCCAAAGCCCCAGAAAGCTCAAGCCAATTGTGTTTATTGGGATAAAAAAGAAAACATGGTACAGACAATGAAAAAATACGTAAGTATGGGGTGCCTGGGTAGCTCAGTTGGTTAAGCGTGCAACTTTGGCTCAGGTCATGAGCTGGCAGTTCATGAGTTCAAGCCCCGTGTCGGGCTTGTGCTGACAGCTCAGAGCCTGGAGCCTGCTTCAGATTCTGTGTCTCCCTCTCTCTCTGTTCCCCTCCCACTCACACCCTGACCCTCTCTCTCTCTCTCTTTCTCCTTCTCTCTATCTCTTTCTCTCTCTCTCAAAAATAAAGTTAAAATAAAGATTTTTAAGGAAAAATAACTAATAAGTAAATGTAAATAAGTAAAATGAAAAATAAGTAAATGTATAATCAAAATATATATGTAATATGATTGTGACCAAGTGTTACTAAAAATATAATATAAACAAAAGGAAGACACAATCTAGCTAAAGTATTGAAGAATAGCATTTCTGTAGGTTTTATTTGATCTCAGGCCTGAATGAGGAGAAAGAATCAACCACCATAAGTAGCTGGGGCAAGGCACGGCATACAGAGGAAACAACAATTAAAAGATCTTGAGGCAGGAACTACCTTGGGGGCATAATGACAGTTTGTATAGCTAGAGAAGAGTGAACAAAGGCTGGAGGCAGGAGGCCAGGTGTATAGGAGATAAGGACAGAAAGGTAAGCAAGGTCCAAGACATTTAGAGCTTTATAGTTAGAGAGGCTACATAATTTATTGCTTTAACTGTGTCAATTTTTGGAGTGGAAAGGACACTGTCAACAAGAAAGAAAGAAAGAAAGAAAGAAAGAAAGAAAGAAGAAGAAAAGAAAAGATAAAAAGAGATCATTGAGAACAGAAGGCTAGAGCAATTTAGGACAACCCATATAAATGAGGACTCTCCCAGACAACCTGAGACACATACCTTCCTTACTTATAGACCAGGTAATGAGTTTTAATTTTGTCCCAGTGCAATATGGTCTGATAGCTGCCCTAAGACGATGGTCTGACTGTACTGTGGAGAAGAGATTATGAATATCCAAGAGAGGATACGGGGACCCAGTGAGGAGACCACTGCATCCAGCATTACAACATTATTGGTATAGCAATGAAGATGCTAAAAATGGTTGGATGTAAATTATAATTTGCACATAGTGGTGACCGGCCTTGGGGGTGGGTGTGAGGAAAAGAGAAAAATTATGCATGACTCAGGATTTTTCTCTCAACATGTGGGGAGACAGCAGTGCCCTTCTGATCTGAAACATAGATGACTAGGGATGAAAGTGTGGTGGGCTTCAGTGAAGGTAAGAACACTATGGTGAAGATTTATATTTTAGAATTATTTTTATAGAGGAAATATGTAATGTCTCCTGGTTGAATGGCTTTGCTTGAACATGGTGTAGAACATAGGCAAAAATCATGAGGTCTAGATCCCAGTTGGAGTCTGAAGAAAAGAGAATTGAAGATGGCCGGCGATTGTGATGACAGTACAAAAACAAAGTAAAACACTGAGTTTTCTTTTCAAATAGAACAACAAATCACATCTATCAGACCCCAGTTCTCCTCTTTCTCAGTAATAGAATTCCGTAGAAGAATTCTATTACTCTTTCCTTCTAACCCCCACCTTTCACACTAGGATCAGATAACTGCCTTACTGTGTGATCTCAAACAAGTTACTTCACCTCTCTGCTCTTAAAAATCCTCAATTTTAAAACAAGGACAATAAGGCACTTCTGGGTGGCTCAGTTGGTTAAATGATTGGCTCTTGATTTCGGCTTAGATCATGATCTTACGGTTCATGGGGTCAAGCCCCAGGTCAGGCTTTGCACTGACAGTGTGCAGCCTGCTGAGAATTCTCTCTCCCTCTCGGTCCCTCTCCACTTTGCACACACATGCTCTCTCTCTCAAAAATAAATAAACAAACATGTAAAAAAATAAAGTAAAATGAGGACAATAAATGTTGCTAAAATAAAGTTGTTGAGAAGATTAAAGTAGATAATACCTGCAAAATGCTTAGAACGGCATTTATACGTTGTTAGTTTTTATTTCTTTTGTGATTATCATTACTAATGTCGTTACTACTAGGGTATCACAAACACTTGTTTATACCATCTCCAGACTCAGAGAAGTCCCCTCCCAAGAACACAATGACAAATGTCCCCTTCCCCTTCCTTAAAGAAGGGAAAAAATTGCTCTTCCGAATCAGGAAAAACAAACGAATGTTTATACTCTGGTATATTAAATTTCATACATACCTATGATTTTTTAAAAGTGAAACTAAATGCTTAAATATTTATTTAAATTCACTTTTAAAACCATGCTTGCGCAAGCTCTTAGAAGAGTCTCTATCAGGTAATTTGATAAGAAGTATAGCTCCATCTATGGGGAGCCCACCCTATGTCGAGAGCTATGTTAGGCAGTTTACACACATCATCTTGTGTACTTACAATACTTTTTCTATGTAACTATGAATATCTCTGCTTTTACAGGTCTGATGTTTAGAGTAGTTTATTCATTTTCCTGAGACCACGGGTTTAATGGACTTAAGTTCCTCCTGTTCCCACTGTACAGAAATGGCTCAACTGTGTAATACATATCTGTAAACATCTATTGAGCTCTATTCTGTACAATGAGCTTCAATTACAGCAGACCTGTGGGACGTAGATCGTAATTCCCATTACACAAATAGGGACACAGAGAGGCTCTGAGAAATCAGTGATTTGTCCAAGGTGACATTATGTAAAATGTTTGACATAGGGGAGCATCTGGGTGGCTCAGTCAGTTGAGCCTCTGACTTCTGCTCAGGTCACAGTCTCACAGGTTTGTGGGTTTGAGCCCCACATTCATCTTGCTGCCCTCAGTACAGATCCCGCTTTGGGTCCTCTGTCCCCCTTTCTCTCTACTCCTCTCCCAGTCATGCTCTGACTCTCAAAAATAAATAAACGGTAAAAAATTTTTAAAAATTGACATAGGGTTTGACCTCAGGTTTTCTGGCTGCAAGATGGTCTTCTTGCTTTACAGCAAGACTTCCAGTAGAGGGTTTGGCTGTAGTAATGCTGGGCATGGACTGCTGAATAGACATTCCAGGATAAGTTGTGGTTTTTAATCTCAGTATAATTACAATTACATAAAATAATAAATCACAACCGCCAAATAGCAAAGAATAAAATTTACACTGCAAACGTCAATTTGGGGGGCTTATTACATATAAAGTTAGTTCATAATAGGCTAAATTTCCAATCCACATATTTTCTATTTGACTTCTTTTAAAAATATAATCCATATGTCCCAATTTCTTGGGAAAAATAATTAATCAATGTTAAGTTCTCTTTCCCCTTGACTTCTGTACTGCAAATATCATACCTTATTGTATCTCATAGTTGAGATCTCAAGGAGTCAATCACCGGAACACTTCAAAGATTTATTTCAACGAAAAATATTTTTGAATCGATATAGAATTTTCAGGGGTCACTTTGCCCCTGTACTAAATTCTCTCTATTATGCCAGAGTTTTCACTAAATCACATATATTTTTTACATCATCTTTATCATATTCACTCTTACCTTCTCACTCCTATAATCTAGATTCAGATTGTATTCCACATTCAAGATACCTTAAAATAAAAATGTTTCAAAATAACAATAATTGGATTGTTGATATTCACATTGTACTCACATGTGTTGATATATGGCATTGTGTGATATTGATGGCATTTCTTATAGTCTTTTTTTTTTAATGTTTATTTTTGAGAGAGAGAGAGAGAGAGACAGAGTGTGAGCATGGGAGCGGCAGAGAGAGAGGGAGACACAGAATCCAAAGCAGGCGCCAGTCTCGAAACTGTCAGCACAGAGCCTGACACGGGGCTCAAACTCAAAAACTGCGAAATCATGACCTGAACTGAAGTCGGATGCTTAACTGACAGAGCCACCCAGGCACCCCTCTTATAGAGTCGTGAAAGCAAACCTATATAGATTTTCATAAAAGGCCCAGAAAATTGCCATTATTTTACTATTTCATAAAACACATATATATTTATTATTTACTTATCCTCCTCAAAGCAAATGTTTTGTAATAATCTATACTTCCTTACAGTGGGAGCCTCCCTATCAGCCTCTCTGCCTCCAGCATTATTCTAGAAGAGGTACAATTAAATACCTTTTCCCTTTTCATGCCCTTGTCTGACATAGGCAATTGAATAGGTTTTATTTCAGAATGTATAGTAAAAATAATCTTATTGAATGGTTATTACATTCCAGACACTCTTCTAAGTTGTTGTGTTTTTTTTCCACCTGGTATGTTATTATTTATTTATTTGATTTTTATAACAGCACTATTCAGTAGGCATTATATTATCCTCATTTTACCAGTAGAGAGACAAAGGCATTTGTAGTTAAGCAACTTTCCAAAACTCCCTAGGTAGGTAATAAATTGCTAAGTAAGAATTTCAAGCCAGTCCAGTGGCCAAGTAATTCACTACTACTTTATGTTTACTCAAATGTTCAGTGGTCATATCATGAAGAGGCTTAGGATTTTGAAGTTTCTGGTGAAATCTACTAGGGACCACTGGGTGGGTGTTCTGTTCTTTCACAGGAATGTTGCTATAGACTGAATGTTTCTGTCCCTCCCAAAATTCATATGTTGAAAGCCAATCCCTAGTGTGATGGTATTTGGAGGCGGGGCCTTTGGGAGGTGAATAGTGTCCTTATAAGATCCCAGAGAGGTCCTTTACTTCTTCCGCCAATGAGAACACAGTGATAGGACAGTTGTCAATGAGCAAGGAAGCATGTTCCCACTAGATGACAAATCAGCTGGCAGCTGAATCTTGAATTTCCCAGCCTCCAGAACTGTGATAAATAAATGTTAGTTGCTTAATCCACGCAATCTATGATATTTGGGTTATAGCAGGGCAAATAGCCTAAGGAAGGTATTTTAAAGCTGAAATAAAATGATTTATTTGAAAGCATATTTTAAATAATGCAGCACACATTTTGTTGTAATTAGTAGAATTTTAAATAATAGGTCCTTTCATAAAAGTCACCCTTTATTTTATAAAATTTTGTTTTCAAGTTCGGTGTTTTTATTCTACTCCTTTTTAATGCAAGCTGATTTTGAGCATTTTGAGTAACAAATTGCTTGAAGGTATGTACCGTGCTTTCAAAATAGAATTAGCTATTTCCTTTTTGTTTCCCTGTGAATATCTATTTTTAAAAATGTTGAGGATCAAAATAAAAGGTTATTAAAAGAGAGAAAAATCAGGGAAATGAAAAGAAAAAATTAAAAAGGTGTCTGTAAAAGGAGTATAGTTACCATTATTATACTAACTTGGGCTCTAAGTTTTGAGTGTTTTGACACTCCAGAATTACATAATTTATTTTACATAATGGAGAAAAATATGCCAATTTTTAAAGAGATGAAAACAGTTTTAAGGCACTGAATTCCAAAATAAATTTGTCAAATGACACCTATTTCAAGAATATTATATTTCTTTTTTTTTAATGTTTATTTTTGAGAGAAAGAGAGAATGTGAGCCGGGAAGGGGCATTGAGAAAAGGGGGAGGAAAGGAACTGAAGCAGACTCCATACTGACAGCAGGGAGCCTGATGCGGGGCTCAAACTCATGAACCGTGAGATCATGACCTGAGCTGAAGTCAGACACTCAACCGACTGAGCTACCCACCCAGGTGCCCCAGCATTTCAAAATAAATATGTTTCATTTTCACATTAAACCACATTGTGTATAGAGAGTCAGTGTTCATCATCCAGCTGTTAACTGTGTGGATAGTTAAGAATATACTCAGCGCAAGGGCAAAAGAAAACTGTCTTGAGATCTGATGTCAAAAGGCCAAAGTTAAATTATGTTGTGGCATTGTGAATAGCACATCCATTATCTGTATAATATAACTTAACTCTTACTTGTCCAGTGCAACAAACGTAAAGAGACTAACTATGTTCATTTTCCGGGAAAACAAGATTTACAGATGTTAAGTAGCAGGTTCAAACTCAGTAAAGAACTGTATCTAGGCAAGTCTATTTACAAAGCCATGTTTTTTCTAATAAAATTTTCCTTCCTTCTGAAGAGTCAAAAGAGTTGGTGATAGCTGAACCAAGTTTACAAGCGTCAGTAAAATTCCACTGGGTAGAAAGAGACAAAAAGCGTAACCCAGAGAGAGAACAGCATTTGCAAAGCCTCGGGACAGGAGAGGCTACTCAATGACCTGAAAGTTGTTGGTTGTGGGTGAAGTTTGACTAGACTTCTTTTCTGGAACCAGCTCATGCAGAAAGTTAGCCATTCTCAGAAGTCTGGATTTCATATTGAAGTCATGAGGAAACACTGATGGATTCTCTACATTATGTGGGGAGTGGCAAATAAAAGAAATGAAAGCTTAAGATAAAATTTGCTGCTAGGATTAGTGACCTAGCTAAAGCCATCATGTTCTTGAAATATTTAAAGATGTCACTACCATCTTGCCTCCTCTTACTAGCAGAGTTCAAAAGTTCAAGTGCAAGAGTAGAGACATTAACTTGTGGAATTGGATAGGATGTTCATAGGATTGAACAGGTATTAAAAGAATTTTAAGATAATAGCTATAGAATCTGTAGAGATGTGAGTCAAGTGAATGAAAAGAAGGGAAGAGAAGGCAGGGGTGGATGACACACTGAAAGGTAATTTAGTAGGATGCTAGGTCAGGCAGAGGTTAAAGGAACTGCTATGTGACCTGAGGAGCACCCAGGTGGGAAACACCAAATCTAAAAGGGAGTTTCTAGCAACACTCTCCAACCTTTGCCCCACGTAAATCATTGTATTATTACCCTACAATGTAAACAAATTTCCTCTGCGTAGAGGAAGAATTTACTACAATGGAATGTTGGGGGGAAGCATATTAGTCAGGAAACAAATGCAGGGGTATAGGCTATCTCTGGCTGCCAAGGCTATATGCTATTCAGAAATGTTTGGCAAGATAAGCCAAGATGATGTGTAGAAATGCCATAGAGTGTTGCCTACCAATAATCTCACAAGTTGATTGTTTCTAGGTGATAACAAGTTCTGAGTTGCAGCCAGGGGAATGGGTTGCTAATTGATATAAGAGTTGCCCATAAGGACAGCAGAAGTTGACATAAAGAAATAGACAATGAGTAAGGTTATCAGACCTTTTAACAAGTTGCAGAGAGCAATCTGAATTTGAAAATAATGGTGAAAGCCTAAAACAGAAGGTAACAGCAAAATTTTCCTGGGAAGGGTGCAGATAAAGTGATAACCATACAAGACTTTTATTGCATAAGAAGTAGAAGAGAAGAACTGCTGTTTTAACACCTGTCACCTCCAAAAGCATTCACACTAATTCTAGTTTTAGTGATACATATACTGAAGTATTTAGAGGAAAGTACATTTTGGAATGCATCAAAGAACAGGATGGTGATGGATAGATGGATAGAGATGTGGTTAAGCAAATATAGTAAAACAGTAGTGGCGTCAAGGTAGTCATTACACAGATGTTCACTAAAAATTATTTCACCTTTTCTGTATGCTTGCACACTTTCTTTAAAAATTTGGGAAAGGGGCACCTTGGGGGTTCAGTCGGTTAAGTGTCCAACTCTTGATTTCAGCTCAGGTCATAGATCAAGCCCTACAGTGGGCTCTGCGCTGAGAGTGCGGGGCCTGCTTGGGATTCTCTCTCCCTCTTTCTCTGCCCCTCCCACGCTCTCTCTCAACATAACTCTCTCTGCCCACGTTCTCTCTCAACATAAACTTTAAATTAAAAAAAAAAAAAGATGTTGGGAATAAACAGATTTAGTGGTGGTGGAGATATTTGTTTTCTTGTTTGCCCTGCTGCAGACCTGGGACATTGCCTAACCATGACATGAGGACATGAGGTTCTAAACCTCCAGTACTGGAAGAAGTTCCAGTTGTTTTCTCAAAACTCTACATTTTCTTGGGTTCAGAACTTAGCTCCTTTGACCTTGAGCGTTATAGCCTTAGTGTAGACTTTTTCAGGTATCACAATAATGAGGGCACCTTGGGGAGTGGCCTTCGACAATGTCAAAGACTGTAGATATAATCACAGCAAATCAGCGTGTGAGTGAAGCTATCACGGGAACCAAGAGATTAGGCTGGAGAGCACTTCTGTTACACACTCTGGAAGATACTCAGATCTCTTCGGAAGAATCTGACAATGTCAAGAATTCCAGAGGAGTTGAGGAAAGAGTCACAAAAACACCGATTTATGATTATAAAAAATATGTCTCCTTACTTGGTGTGACTTGGGAATCACTACTTATAAATAATTATTCAAAACAGACATAGAGTTGGAAGAATGCTCACAGCTCTGTTCCTCAAGAGTTTTCAACAGGCAATAGAATAATGAGTTGCCCAGAAGAAAAGAGATGATACTGGATGAAGCTTGGTTTTAACTAAGACTAAAGTTGCAGCAAAGAGAATGTGATGCGATGGGAAAAGTAGGAAAATTTAAATGCACTGAGCTGGGTATCGGAAGCCTTGGTGCCTAGAACCAGGTGGGAGAGCCTGAAAAGTAGCCAGATCACCCCCAGCAAAACAGGAGCAGAAACACTGATTGGATATGAGGTTTATTTAAAGTCACTCTTTCCCTCTAGACTCTGAATTTCATGAATGTGGTCCTAAATATCTTCTTCATCTCTTTATTGCCAGCACAAGTTATTGTGTTTAAAACTAGAGCCGTATTTCCTGTGAAGATAACAAAGCCCTTGGGCTTGAGGGTCCATTCCTTCCTTAGGTACATTCATGGCCCTGGGAGGGCCCCAAGCAATGCATTCGCAAGTTCATATGTTTTTGTTAAACATTTGCCACTTTGTGAATGGTTCATTCTATAGCCTTTATTAAAGACAGACTCCAAAATTATACACACTTAGGCTCTTCCAAATCCGAACCCATCACTGCATCTGTTGCAGTAAATATTCAATTAATATTTATGGGATTAATGAACACATAAAAGAGATTTAATGATAAGATTTACAAGAAGGGACCTTAGAACTACCTCTAAAACTTGGGGAATGTATCTCAAAAGCATTCAGCACCTTGCATATATTGCAAAAATGCTTACAATCTTTTCCTAAATATTAATTTTTTTAAATCTAAAAATATACATTAATGTTTGGGGAAAGTTTGTGAGAGGAGAGAGGAACAAACAAAAGTGGAAAATGGGTGTTTTAAACACCTCACTCCAAGAAAGTCCGCACAAAAGTCTGTGTATTTAAATAAATCAAATAAATGAGACTGAAAATATTGAGCTTTTTTCAGTGAAAGACATAATGGGGCATACATATTTTATTTTCTCTAATAGCTATCAAGAGCAGCCTTAAGCAACTCGTTTTAATTCCAAAACAGATTACAGAAGAAAGTAGGTGGCCACTGGAGAAATAAAATACTAATATAAGGATTTTCAAAATATTTCTATAAAACAAAAAAGCCTCCGATAAATTGTGTAAACTAACAAAATAATTAGGATACCTTTGGAGAAGTTTTTGGACAAACTAATAGGTATTCTTTAAATGTTTCTGAGAAACCAAAGAAAGAAATTGAGAGACACCATATTTGAAAATCTTCACTGAACAGTCCTTTTTCTTTTTTAAATAAAGAGAAAAGAAAAAGAAAACAAAGTTGTATCTTAATCCTATTTGTAATGTTCATGTTAAGAGAGGCAGCATTAGGCATATTAATGTGTTTGCTTCTCCTCTAATTTACGATTCCCTTCCTTCTTTAATGAGATCTGCTCTGCAGCCCATAAAATAATTGTTATGGTAAACTGACTTTTTAAAATTAGCTACACACCAGTTGGTCCAGAAACCTATTCCTCTAGACCATTCATGCACAAAATACCTTTGTGTGAAACCCTTTCCAAATGTGTAATGACTGGAGTTCGTCCAGAAGTTTGCCCGCAGAGTCTCTCAGTGGAAACAGCTTTACAATTTCCTTTCCTCACAAGCGTTTCCATGAGGTTCTCAGTCATGAGTGCGTGCTCAGGCCACTTGCAGGCCGACACTGAAGAAAATACATTCAACCCAAGTGCTGTTTCCAAAGAAGGCGGCTTCTTTAACCTGCAGAGATGCTACCTGACCCAGCGTCTGGTGGTATGGCACTAAGGATGAAGGAGAGACTGAGAGAAGATTCTCAGGGGAGCCGGCAGAGTACTCAACTGGAAGGATCTAGCCTGTCCTTGGAGCCATGAACTCACTGCTTCATACTCTTACGAACTGTTTTCCCTGTGTTAATTCTCACACTGTGACTGTTGCTCTACCAGAGTGACCCCTGATGGAAGAAGGCAGACAGAGAAAGGAATCGTTGGCCCTCTTCCTCAAAGGTGGGAAAGAGAGTGACTGTGAGATACCCCATGGATATAGATACAATCTGGTAGGCACGCAAAGTAGTAGAGAGGGAGGGTTGAGGTGGAGCGGCAGGCTCCTTTCCTCACCAGCAGACGCCTAAATCAAAGAGGCTAACAGGGCCGAATGTGTACTAAAGCAGGTACTGATTAGCGTAAATATTTTTCAAGTGTTCAATTTGCCTTCATGGAAGCATCCTGCATATCTGGAAGAAAAATGAAGCTTCGCTTTAGAACAATTAATATCAGTATCTTTTGTAACACTTAAAAACTCTAAGGAAAACTAAACTGAAACAAGGGAAGCTTTAGCATTACTTAGCACATATTACATTATTCTGCTGAATTATTTGCTTCTTTTTTTTTTTCCTTGAGAGCATGATAGTTTAATGTACAAAAGAAGATTAAGAATTCCCCTACCTACACTGGCAAATACAATTCTCTTTAAGTCTATTTTACTTTTGGCATTTGAATCGAGGACATGAACATTTATTCTTCTTAAAATTTTACAAATATATTACGAAACTTCTAAGTCCAGGCTTTATTCTGGGCACTAGAAAGCGAGCAGTGAACAAAGTTGATATACATTGGAAGTTCTCAGCATGGCATACTGCTTATTTTAAGTAAATCCCATGTATTAATAGAACTGTAGAACTGGTCAATTTGTATTACTTTCTTTTGTATTATTAATCAAATATTTAACATTAAGAGACCTGTCCAGTATCGATAAAAATGTGTTTAGAATGCATCACCTCAGGGTGCCTGGGTGGCTCTGTCGGTTAAGCGTCCGACTTCGGCTCAGGTCGTGATCTTGCGGTTCATGAGTTCTACCCTCGCGTTGGACTCTGTGCTGACAGCTCAGAGCCTGGAGCCTGCTTCGGATTCTGTGTCTCCCTCTCTCTCTGCCTCTCTCCCACTTGTGCTCTGTCTCTGTCTCTCAAAAATAAGTAAACATTACCAAAACAGAAAAAATGCATCACCTCAAGGCAACATTTGCTACTATCACCTAAAATACTGGAAACATCAACCAAGAGGATGGAGTCTGACATGTCTGAGAGATCAGGGTATAGATATAGAAAAATGTCTCTTTGGGGTGCCTGGGTGACTCCGTTGGTTAGGCTTCCCACTTTTTATTTTTTATTTCAGTTTTTTATATTTATTTAATTTTGAGAGAGAGACAGACAGAGTGCCAGCAAGGGAGGGGCAAAGAGAGAGAGAGAGACCCAGAATCTGAAGCAGGCTCCAGGTTCTGAGTTGTCGGCACAGAGTGCAACACGGGACTCCAAGTCACGAGCCATGAGTTCATGACCTGAGCCGAAGTCGGACGCTCAACTGAGCCACCCAGGTGCCCCAAGCATCCCACTCTTGATTTTGGATCAGATCATGATCTCACACTCCTGAGTTTGAGCCCCAGATCAGGCTGTGCGCTGACAGTGAGGAGCCTGCTTGGAATTCTCTCTTTCTCTCTCTGCCCCTACCCTGTTCGCTCTCTCTCTCTCTCTCTCTCAATAAATAAATGAATGTAAAAAAAATGAAAAAAGAAAAAAAATCTCTCTGATGAAAACAATTGTAAACAATATTTCCCAGTATATAATGGGGAAGATGATGAACCAAGTTCTTCAGTTTAGATTTTCTCCAGAGGAATATGTCTGTTTATACTAAATACAACTCAAAGGAAAACTGTGATTTGTTTTCTGGAAACTTACTTTATGGCCAGTTGCCAAATAGTAATATAGGTAGTGGACAGTTCATAAAGAGGAATTGCAAATGGGAGAAGACATAAGGGAGAAAGTGAGATGGCACATAAGCCAGGCCAATACTCGTCTGGGTACATTTTTAAAATACAGCGAAATATACAAATGAGTAAGGAAAAGATGGCTGCAGCAAGCTACAAACCTTGTAACTCAACCAGTCTCTGTCCAATGGCGGAAGTCAATAAACAAAAACTCAGATCTAGAGCCCTCTGTGAAAATAGAATGATTACGGGAAGGACAAAGCCAGATGCAAATGGTGAATTCTAAGAGTAAAAGGCAGTGCCATGGGTTAGAGATAGGCATAGATGATAGAGACAAAAATGAGAGAGAGAGAGAGATCAAGAATGGTTGAAACAGGCCGACTACAGGTCATAGTAGCATCTGGACGAGAAGTGAGTGAACGAGTCAGTGAGTGAGTGAGTGTGTGGGTGTGAGTGCATGTGTTGTGGGAAGGGGTCCAAGGAAGGACTAAGACATTTGAGAATTCAGATCAACATCAGGCTGCATTTAGTTGCAGGTAACAGATCTGTGCACGGGCAGCTGTTCTGCAAACTGTTAAGGTATCCAGACTCCACCCAAGTTCAGCTAATGTAACACTGTAGCTGATCTTTAGGAAAGAAGTGATTTCTTAAGAAATGAAAAGGTTGTAGTGAGAGATAACAGTTCAATCCCCTTCCTCAATAAATGTAACAAGCGGTGCATTCAAAGGCAAAGCTGTAGCATATATATATTTTCAAAAACTAAAATAAAATTACCTTCCTCTTTAAAAAGAATTTGTGCCCTCAACAAACAGAGCTTGACATACTTTATAACTGCCTGGAAATAGTCATGTTTCTCAGCAAAGCATACCTGAATCAATTCCTTGTTTAAAATATTTAAAATGTATTCAATTTAAATGCACATGAAAGGGCATAATAAACTTGTTTCCATTAAAATCAGGTCATGGCACAATTTATATTTTTAACTGCACAGAAATGTTAAGTGTTTTATAAAACAGATCATCTGAGAATACAATTGTCGAATGATCCAAGATTGGAGCTCTGGCTTTCTCACAGCTAGAAAGATGGTTAGCAATGACAGAGGCTGGGCATAAAGAGCTACAGGAAGTTCACTTTGTCTCCAAACCTTCAAAAATTTCAGTAGTGGATTCTAAAGTTCCGTTAATGCTAATGGCCAGTCTTTTGTTTCAAATAAAATGAAATGTGGTGAAATATAGCAGGAAAGGAATAACAAATAGAGTACATCACATGTAATAATACATCATGCCACTTTTATTTCAGGAGTTCGTTTGGGTATGTGTGCCAGATCACAATGTAATATGTATTTCTTATTGTGGGTTGGAGTCAAAAAGAGTTGGATATTACCTGGCCTAGAAATGGAAATAGGGAAGAAATGGCCCTATCCTTGTCTTTATATCCTCCTTCAGGCTATATCTTATGATATTTTTCTTTATTCAAGTGTTTTATGAATGTTGCTTTTTATCTGATTTCACCTGCATAAAATGTTGGGAAGGAAATATGAGAAACAAGATTTTTTTTTAATATGTGTACCTCCCTAGGGATGATTCTGCCAAATAAAATATCCTTCCAAGGACACCTTCTAAAATTCCAACTTTTAGCATTATTCAAACAGTTAAAACCCAATGAAAATGTTGGTATTACCAAACAGCATTAATGTTTTTGGTTTTCAGTTAATCATGCCACTAAGCCTTGAAGCTCCTGACACATATAAACACCTCATCATTACAATTTTAAAACAGCTTTAAAAAAAGAACGCAAATGAGTCAGAGTTTTTTTTTTCTTTATCTGCTTCAGGCAATGAAAGAATTTGCTGTGTCTCCATGCGACATTTGAAATTTCCCTCATTTAAATTGTCCCAACTTCAAAGCATTTAAAATACAAATCCATCTTCTTTTGGCAGTCTCAATGTCAAAAAGTTATCAAGGGAACAAAGGCCACCTTCAGCTTAAAAAAATGATACTTTTTATGAAAGACATTTCCATTATCTACAGCTAAACTAAATTCTATAAACAATCACCACAATGCTGAATTCAAATTACCCTATTTAGAAAAAAAAAATTGTCAGAAAATAAGAAATATTAAAAACTCTAGGGGCGCCTGGGTGGCTCAGTCGGTTAAGCGGCCAACTTCAGCTCAGGTCATGATCTCGAGGTCTGTGAGTTCGAGCCCCGCGTCGGGCTCTGTGCTGACCGCTCAGAGCCGGGAGCCTGTTTCAGATTCTGTGTTTCCCTCTCTCTGACCCTCCCCCGTTCATGCTCTGTCTCTCTCTGTCTCAAAAATAAAATAAACGTTAAAAAGTCCATAGAGACATGAAATCAGAAGAGTCAACTCATACTTAATAATGCAGCCCACAGAAACTGCCATATGAAACCACAAAAGCTGTTGGAATAATACAAGAGAGATTGACAACTCTGGCTTCTGTTCTTTCTTCCATGGAATGAAAGTATCATTACACTTAACGCTCTTCATTTTGGATCTTGGTTTCCTGCTTAGAAAAAGTAACTGAAAATTCACTTCACGTCTACTTGCAATCTGGATAAAGAGATCTGAATAAAAACTAATATATTTATTTCTAGATTAAATATTATCATTGACTTAACGTTTCATAAATAATTTTATTTTCCTGAGCCAAGATGTTGCATTCACAACATGATGGTTGTGTAATGTTGGACGAAATAACTTAAATTCTCCCAGCCTCTGTTTTCCTATCTATAAAATGGGCTAATAGTTCTGCTTCACAAGGTTGCTATGACAATTCAATAGATTAGTAAACGTAAACCACATAATATAGTGTTTGACACGTAGGAAGTGCTCGGTAATGATCTGATATTATTATTTGCTTAAATTTTCCATCTTCACATCCTGACTCCGTGGTGAAATTGTGAGGATTAAGCAGGTAACACATTTGAACATTAGGTAAAAGGTGTTATGTAAACACCAGAATCCATGAGAGCGTGGATCACACTTTGCTACATTTATAAACACTCTTATACACAGACAATAGAATGATATTAAGGATAATAACATTTAGTAATCATAATCATAATAAAAAATTAATAACATTAAGTAACTCATAATCGTAAAAATTAAACTTTTTCATGTATATTCTGATACATGGGAACTTTGAGGCAAATTACCCCCCAGGATGTTTCCCCTGTGTTGCGTCCTATTTCTTTTGAATTTTACTTTAAAACCACAAATACAACTGCACAAAGGCTTTCCTACTTGTTTCCCTGACAGACTGGACACGAATGAAACAGACAGTATCTGCTTGCTATAATGAGAAGAGGGAGCCCTCCCACCCTCCCAGTGTCAACCAAACTCGCCACCAGACACATTCATCTCTTTCATCGGCTTCTGACTATTCTGTTCCTCCTCCTCACTCCCTGGCATAAACTATAGCGTTCCTGCGAAAAACAGGCAACATGGAATGTTCAGGCACTGTAATCACAAAAGGGAAAAAGAATCTCACGAAGAGTATGGTACGTAAAGGGCACGATGTAGGTGGCAGGAATCTTACAATCTTACCGGTTTTGAGCCTGGGTCAGGAGCTTGTCTAGAATGTTTCCTAAAAATCTGAAATTCTGTATTTAGGTGAAATAGTTATAAATCTGTGATCATGTGAAGTGCACAACACCTTTAAATGTGTTCCCATCGAAGACAACAGAAACTCCCTGAGATGGAACTTCTTCACTGCAGAGGCACATAAATATAAATGGAAGTTCATGAAAGTGGAATAACTTGTCCATGGCAGATAGCCAGTTGGAGCTTGGATGCATTTCTCCCCAAATCAGAGCCTGTGCTTTCCTCCTGTGTCGCACTCCTTCACATACATGATCATTCATAGAATGTAAAATGCATTCTATTGCTCCACTGATAGCCAGTATGCTTTTGCACATGAAATTTCTCTTAGTAGCTAAGGGAGCTAAATAAACCGTATGAATTTAACACATAGTAACTGAATGACAATATGGCCACCAGTGCGTAAAGTGACAGGCTACAAAAGTAAATATGATGACTATGGCATCCAGCCTTATGGAATTTATGGTCAAGAAGGCAACACAAAATCGATAAGAAATACAAACAGGTGTCCAATTATTGCTTGTCTTTTTTTTTTTTTCTTTTTTTTGTCAGCTACTGGGACTTGTCACTACATACAAACTATTGTACTGTCTACTTCCTTTTATTATTTCATTTAATCCCTATCTGTGAATTAAGTATTCATTTCCTTATTTTACGGATGAGGAAACATGTATAACTAGTATATGCTTGTGCCAATTTATTCCCCTTCCAGCAATGGATAAAAACGGCCGATTTCATTGTATCTCTCCAATACCAAGCAGCATCTTTAAAAAAAAAAAATGCTATTTTGATAGATTAAAGCATTGTATCTCATTTTTTATTTGTATTTTTTTCTAATGAGGGTGGGAATTTGTTGGTATATCAGGAAAGGTTTATTAAGCATCCATCATCAATTAAGTACCACGTGGCAGGCATAGTGGATAGAAAGACAAAATTATTGCTTTAAAAATATTAAAGGAATTAAAAGAAAAAAGTTTATGAATATCACAGGTGAAAAGAAGCAGAGATATTTTCTTCAAGGTCTAGTACCACCCACTTGGTCACAGGGGAATGGTTGCTGAACCTCAACAAGGAGGGCAAAGGACGTTCTGAATCATCGCTTATTTGTTGTTGTTTACACAAAGATTCTGCTGAAAGTTAACTATGAATGTACTCGTGCAATATGGGTTTTCTGCTCAGCTTTTACTCTTTCTGTATGGGTTTCTGCTCTGCCATACTCCAGTGGCCTGAAATTTAATGAAGCCCTCAATTTAAAAGCAAAGAATGGCTTTCTCAGTCCTGGCCCTGACTATATGTGATTTAATACCTATAATTCATCTGAACAAGGAGTTGCTAATTTGAGTATAAAGTTTATTTTAATGCACGTTCAGAATACATCTTTTGTGTTGGCTAATATAACTGTCTTGTGTTTATAATGTTGCTTAAAGTCCATTAGTTACTCCTGAAAAATCAGATTAGAACCAGTACCATTTTTCTGATGTCTTGGCTTTCATTCCATCTTCCTTCAGCCAAATCATACTGACTTCCCAACTTCTCACTGGACAGCCAATGAAATTGCCCTAGGCTAGGATTATCACAGTATGAAAATCAGATAGAATGATAAAGGCACCTAATATTCATTGCACCCTTATGGCATATTTATTTTTCACAGAGCTCTCTCTTTGGTTTGGAAAAACACCTATTCCATTCGCTCCCATTTTTATTTCTCTTTAAATTGTACAAACTGTCAGAGTTGAAGCTACAGCTATTTGTAGATGAGATCAAGCTACATCTATGAATCTATTTGTCTAGGTGAGTTGCTTTTGATAATTGATCATAGACTTACGTGACACTGGCTTAAATCATAGGGTGTTGATTGTTCACTTATTAGGAAGTCTCAAGGTGGGTGATTGCTGGGTTAACAGGTTCACTCCTGGCCTTTTCTTCATAATAACAGACAGCTGCATGCAATCAAGATGTCTCTTTTATTAAAGAAAACACAAAAAGTCTGTCCCAGAGGTTTCCCAGAAGACTACCATTTCTGTGTCATTGGCCAGAAATTTGTTACATATTCACTTTTATGCCAGAGACTAATCTTACCTTCAGTGAGATTTTTTTTTTTTTTAAAACATGTCCTATTGCTGAACAAAATCAGGCTGACAGCAATAGGGGAAAAGTTAGGAAATAGCTTTTGTGTAAAAATAATAAAGCATCAGAGAAAAAATGTTTTAAAAAGCACAGTGATTGATCAAATCTATTCACTTTTTTCCCTTCAAATCTAATCAGTTCTTAAATCTCTTTAAAAACAGAAGAAGCTATAAATTCATTATGATTGAATTTGACCCAGGGCCAAGTATTATAAAATTTGAATATGTAAGACTATCGCAAATAACACACATTAGACACATATCCTAAATCCAAAGAAAACCTTTCTTATTGAACCATATTTTACATGTACTCTAATTTAATTTAATTAATATATTATAGAATTATGTCTTGATCCCATTGTGCAGCAAAGAATTCAAAACTTATTGACCCAGTTCAGCCTCAGGAATAAAAAGACCATATACACAGTCAATTTAACACAAATATTTTGAGAACATATTTCTGCAACCAAAGAGGTTTTATACCCAGAATTGTCAGGAAGATATTTGGAACTTTGAACTATAAGACTTAAGTTTGCTGAGAGATAAAAAAGTCAACCTTCAGAAAATTGAACATAAGGTGACTATG
This sequence comes from Panthera uncia, assembly GCF_023721935.1. Taxonomy (NCBI): domain Eukaryota; kingdom Metazoa; phylum Chordata; class Mammalia; order Carnivora; family Felidae; genus Panthera; species Panthera uncia. The sequence goes on from NW_026057576.1 coordinate 39,844,375, forward strand.
AAGCATACCATGCATGGAAAAAAAAATAAAAGCAAGGTTGGCATATTTTCAAAATTTATAATTACCTGCTATGTGTAGCAACATCTTCTGGATAGAAATAGTGCAATAGGGGCTCCTGGGTTATTTAATACACTTAGAAATATAGAAAGTAGTTTAGGCTTAGTGGGGCCTGGGTGGCTCAGTCAGTTAAGCACCCGACTTCAGCTCAGGTCATGATCTGGGGATTCATGAGTTCGAGCCCCGCGTCAGACTCTGTGTTGACAGCCTGGAGTCTGCTTCCGATTCTGTGTCTCCCTCTCTCTCTGCCCCTCCCCAGCTCACGCTCTGTCTCTCTCTCAAAAATAAATAAACATTAAAAATATTATAAAGAAAAAGAAATAGCACAATAATTTAGAACAAAAGAGAAAAATGGACTTAAATTTTTTTGTCTGATTTTATTGGTTTCTTTTTTTAAGGAAACACTTTTTAAATGTCAATATTTAAAAGTAGTAAGTCAAGAGGCATCTGGATGGCTCGGTCAGTTAAGCATCTGACTTTGGCTCAGGTTATGATCTCACAGTTCGTGGGTTCAATGCCTGTGTAGAGCTCTGTGTTGACAGCTCAGAGCCTGGAGCCTGCTTCAGATAATGTGTCTCCCTCTCTCTCTGCCCCTCCCCTGCTTGTGTTTTCACTCTTTCTATTTTTCTCTCTGTCTCTCTCTCAAAAATAAATAAATAAACATTAAAAAAAGTACTAAGTCAAAGCATATTTTATTTATCTAGGGTAACTTTCTCAAATTTCATTGAGTGAATATGACATGTGAATTCTAAGAGAACTGCTATATGCAGAATTATACTCCAGATGCTTGTGTAGCTAATGTGATTAAGCAGGAAACTGTGCTCTTTGTATAACTGAACATTTTGTTTAAGTAAAATAACCTTGACCTGATTGACTCCTATTCTCTTATATTTTGGATATTTGAATTCACAAGGTGGTCAGTAATGATAAAGGATCTTTCCAATATTTCATACACAGTTACACATAAAACATAGGATTCTATTTAAAAAGAATAGGTGTGGCATGGGTTTCTAGAAACATTAATTTCAATGAACTTTAAAATAATCAATATCACAGAGATAAGATTCAGTATTAGTTTTCTGAAGAAAATAAATTGCACAAGACAAAGTCAATGACTGTATATATGGTTGGTGTACCAAAAGCAAAATAAGTTTTCTAATAAAAAAGTGGAAATTACAGTTGAACAAAAGTGTGATCAATCAATTAAAATTGTTGGAAGAGGATTTTTCACCTAGACAAGTGTAAAGCAATCATTAAGAACAGTGTTCTGATAAATATTTCTTGCTGAAAGAGAAAAGCTAAGTCTGTTGGGTAAGCGGGAACTAGATCAAGCTATGCTGCCAAAAATAGTTTTTTAGAATTTTCTGGCATCTGAGCTAATGCCTGGAATTTGCTTTTTCTAGTGCCTTTCCATTTATTACCTTCCAATGGCTGCAGCCTAACATTGCCCCTGTGCTTTCTCCATTTCTACCTTTCATTGTGACCCAGGGAGAGTCCCAAGAGTGGCGTTTCTGCTTTTCCTCATTAGGGCTACTGGCTTGACCAGTCAGCTACATCCCTAACTCCCCGCTCTTTTGAATTGTCAAGGAAAACCAGGGTCAGCTGTAGATGCCGCTCTGAGTGTACAAAACTGTACCAGTGACAACTCACCATAATTTAATATTTTTCTACAAAGTTGAGGAAAAAAACAAAAAGAGGGGGGAGGGAAGACCTAAGTCATGATGGAAGTGAGTTAAAAGTGTTTCTTATTCTGTCTGTCAATAAGCATTGTTTAAATTCAAAAGAGCAGTTGGTTTGCAATTAACACTGTGTTAAGATCTGTGTTGGGTCAACAGGCTTTGTACGGAAGCAGGAGACTATGTTCATATGAAAGATGTTACCCAAGCATTGTGGGTTACAGAAAAAAAAGAATTAAGATAAAGAGGCTTTCGAAGCATCTAGCTATCCTATACAGCTGTCATATCATTCCCTCCTTGAGAAAAACGATCCAGATTTCTAACATTCAATAGCCAAGCAAACCTTTGGAGTATAACCTATTTAGGAGTGCAAGAATGCTTATTGATATAAATTAACTTAAGCAGTTTCAATTAACAAAGCAGTTTCTCTCCATAATACCAAATGACAACCCCCAAGCCCCCATTCTTATTTGATTACAGAAAATATGTGTCTTTCATAAATTTACTTTTCTTGTTATTTCTGAGGATTCTCAAGAAATGCTATTCTAATACCACAAATCGATACTGGTTTCCTCTTGCCATGTCTTCAAGCAATGTCATTCCAGGATTCTTTTTGTTCCCTCTTGACTCACAAGAGGGACAAGGGAGTGATTATACACCATTCCTACACAGCACAGTTCATGCCAGTCTGTAGTGTGTAACACAATTAGGCTAAATTTTGCTTATAACAATGAGAACTACAATGCAGGAAGGGACACCTTAAAAATGGGCTCCATATAAAGTAGTCTTAGCATCTAGCAGTCTTTTCACTTCTAGAACCATCTGTTTTGTTGAATCATTTTGCTTAGGGCCAGCTTCTGTCCTCGTTCTTGAGGTCAAATTCCCACCACCTCCCTTTTTGCGAGTGTATGTGTTGGGGGTGGACAGGGAAAGGATGAATAAACATTAATCTCCTTCAGCTCTAATTGAGCTCTTAATGACGTCACATCTCCGTCTTAATTGTCTTCATTTAGACTTCATCACTGTTAAAGATTGCCTCACGTCTGCATGAGTCACTGTTGCTCGCAAGCCGACCTGACCAGAATACAGGGATAGTATTTCCACAGCACAATTCCAATGTCCAATCTAAAATTCAGAATCTACTTATAAATACCATATTTGCCATTTCATCTGCTTCAATAATTTAAACATCCAGATTCCGCTTTGAGCAACAGAAGAAACTCTTGGTAAATTTAAAACAGCAGTTTGTCTCCACTGCATAAGCATTACTGCTTCTATATATTGGAGCATTGAGTAAGTGCAGATTACTGTCTCTTATGGAATATCTTTTAGTATTTCAGATAAAATGCACCTTTTAAGAATGACTGATAACTCATAATTCAGTATTTAATGCATAAAACTTTGAACAACTGTATTTGAGTGTAGGTTTTTCATATCCACAGCCCAACCATTTTATTTTATAGTGCCATTTAGCAATTGCGGCATAATTCCTAAGTAGTTCATGTTTGAATTTGGAAATTTGAAATGTTTTTGAATTATTTATACTATAATACAAAGTTGAAGAAAGAGAAATCAAAAAAGAACTTTGAGCAGGTTTTTCAACTTCAGGTTGTATTAGACTAGTCTATTGTCTGCTTTATTAGCATGTTGAAAAAAATCCCAGTGAAATAATAAGAAACTGACTTCACCTTGGGTCTCGGTTTTCTGCTTTGGTTTATAGATCCCTATTTCCCAACCCTATATTATCCTAATACCTCTCCATAAATATATCCTACTTATCATGTTACAAAGTGTTATAGAACATTAAGCTGGAAAAAATGATATTTAAAAGCCATTTAATCAAATCCACATCTGATGTATATCTTTTAAAAATTCTGACAAATGGTTGTCATATTTATAGCAAGTTTAGCTTGCTACTTCAAGAAGCAGAAGAATTTTATTCCAAATTTCACACTATGCATTCATTAAATGCCTGCCATATTATAAATCCTGTATGAGATATTTATTCCACAGGAGTAACGAATCAGTCTTCAAATAGTCCCCAGTCAGGAGGAATGGGCAACAAATAAACTGAGAAATACAAATATAGCTTAATGAAATAATACTATGATAAGGAAGGCACTAGAGGAATGCTCAGGAGGAACATCTGGACAAGAGGAAAACCAATCTTTTTCTCTATAGCATTTGCCTACTAAAGGTGTAATCACTTTTGCTTCTGCCTTTTCCTGTCACCTACACCCTGGCAAAGCCAGTAAAGTCTGAATCAGCCCCTATTAAAAGAAGGTCTACTTTTTCCTCAGACAGAAAAAAAAAGAAGCAAAAGAGGAATAAAGGAAAAACCTACGACACATAGTATATCAGAACAGTCCTAAATCGGTTTAATAATACCTTTAATATCTTTATAATACCTGTAATACAGGCAATTATCTATAGATATCTCAATGTATCTGTATATCTATAATAGTCACTCGGATCGTCTTCCAAGTTCTCTGAGTAGTACCGATGTGCACTTGCAAGAAGGCAAAACCCATGAATTGATTCCATAAACATTTATTGATTCCACAAACATTTATTGAACCCCTCCTATGTCAAACAGTGAACACAATGGTGAATAAGAGAGATGTCATATTTGTTCTCAGTTTAGAGTCAAAGGAGGGATCCTGGCAAGTAAATGAACAGTTACAATACCGTGCAAGTGCTGTGAGTGGGCAATAGTCTTGGTTCCTTGAAAGCAGTCAGAAAAGCCTTTAAAGGAAGTCTTTTAAGCTCTGACCTAAAGAGTAAGAAGGAGTTAGCTACTCCAGGGAAGAGAACAGAAGGCAAGAATGTACCAGCAGAGTGAAGAACACTCACAAAGACCCAGAAGGGAAAAAGAGCATGGTGTTTTCAAGGAACTCTGGGGAGTTCAATTTAGCTGGATCACCAAGTGATCCATGTTTTAGCATAAATTGCAAAGAGGCTGGTCAAGTGATCAGAGGACAGAAGGTGCTGGAGTCTGCAGGCTATTTTAAGACATATGGACTTTTGGACTGAGAATAATAGAAAAACACTGAATAGTTTTGACCCAGAGTGATATGATCAGATTTCATTCTAGACAAAATACACTGGCTACTGGAGAATAGATTTTCAGGACTTCAAGTCAGGAAGAAGATAAGTAGATGTTAGAGCTTGCTACACCACCGTGCTGTCTGTCACAGATCCAGTTTAAACAATGCCCCAAATTTGGTCAGCACCAATTGAGATTGGTGGCTCTAGTGGTTTAGTGGCATTATGGCTTTCAGTGATTTAATAGAAGGGGCTATCACACTACCCCTCTTGCCCTAGCATAATCTGCTCTCTTGGCCTTCCCCTGTGAAGGTTGTTCTCACACACCACCATCCTACAGCTTCAGCAGGGTCCACAGTGACTCTGGTGCCCAGGTACACAGAGGCTCTGGTTCTTTCTTTACTTCTACATTCAGACATGGTCTGGAAGCATGAGATCTGACTTCTCTAGAGGCTGCATGGAGACACTGAGTAGAATTGCATTTGAGGCATTTCTGGGATATTTTATTGACCAGTTGTTTTCATGGGTCTGGTATGTAGGAGAAAAAGCTGGACTATATTTGTACATTTGGAGAGCTCACAATTGAACCATTGGTATGCGTAAGATGCACTTAGAGTATTCAGTGTGGGAGAAGACAGAACCTTAGGGAAAACTAACAGTCAACACTTGAAAAAAGAAGGCATTTTGCATAGGATATTAAGAAGACGTACTCTGAGGATATAGAAGGAAAGCCATCAGAATTCCTTGTTGCAAAACTAAAGGAGTCGAATGTTCTAAGAACATGTGCAATGCCACTAAAAGACTGAGTGAAGTAAAGCCTGAGAGGTGACCTTTTGATTCAGGAATAAATTTGGGCAAGATAATTTTGAGAATTTAGCAAGAGATATCTTGTTGGGAGTGGTTATAGGTGGGAACAGTTGATGGGTAGTGTGTTGATGGATTTTTCTTCAAGATCATGAAATGGATAAAAACAGGTCTGACAATAGATAAGTGAGTGAAATGAAGCTTTCCACTTACTTGTATGTTATTTCTTGTTTGTTTTAAATTAGAGAGACCCGAGCATTAGAAAATGCTCATGAAAAGACATAAGCTTATGAGCAAGTAAAATAAAAATAGTTGAATTTACAGAAAATAGAAGAGAGAATTTCTGACCTGGGCCAGATTTGTCTGTTTGTTTTAAACTCATAATGTATGGGGCGCCTGGGTGGCTTAGTAGGTTGAGTGTCCGACTTCAGCTCCGGTCATGATCTCACACTCCGTGAGTTCAAGCCCCGCGTCGGGCTCTGTGTTGTCAGCTCAGAGCCTGGAGCCTGCTTCAGATTCTGTGTCTTCCTCTCTCTCTGTCCCTCCCCTGCTCATGTTCTGTCTCTCTCTGTCTCAAAAATAAATTAATAAAAACATTAAAAAAAATTAAAATTAGACTCATGATGTATTCTAGAGAGACATTTCCCATGACATTGGGGATTTAGCCTTCCCTTGAAAATTTTGCAAGATTTGGCAAGTAGAGCCCTCTATTCTGTATGGAAAGGGCCATGGTGGCCAGAGTCTGCTATCTTTTTCAAAGCCTCTGGAAGTGTTTGCATTTATTCAGACTGAACTATAGAATCACAATAGAATAATTATAGAATAATCCTGAAAGAGCCAAAGGATGTGGATTCAGAAATACTGAAAATTTTCAAGTAAACTGAAGAAAGAAAAAAAGGAAGGAGAAAAAGCTAAGTTTCTACCTGCTTTGGTAAAAAGTGGAAAGAATTCTTGACTAACAGCATCTCAGCTCCCTAGAATGAAAGGCAAAATCTTCTCTGAGAGTAGAGAGAACTTAGTGAGAATCTTGGTCCAACACTTAGTGTGTAGGAACAGAACCAAAGGAAAATGCATTCATAATATTTTGAAGATTTGATATATTTTAAGTGTTTTGTGATTAAAAAAGGTTTTGAATAAACTATGACTATCAAAAATAAATAAAAGTGCATTTATGAAGCACTTATGGTATTCTAGACACCATTCTAGGCTCTAACAATTAATCACCCCATTCAATCTTCATAATAAGCTTACAATGTGAATATTATTCTCCCAATTCTACTTCATTAAAAATGATTGTGTCAATTATACAAAATGCCAGATATTATGCTGTAAAATGGAAATTTCTCAAGTTGATAAGATTCAGGATCATTATCTCCTTTAAATTTTTCTACCTAAGTAGGATTTATAAGCTAAATCTCTTTATCCTCATTCCATTATTAATTTTAATAAATATTGAAATGTTATACAGAACTTCACTACTGCTAAATATCTCTAAAGGCATCAGCCGTGAACTAAATAGTTAAGTATTTCATTTTGTACCATGTAAGTTTAAATGAATTCAAGAGTCCTAGAATGCATAACCAAAGCAAGCTCTTCTCTGGAGATTTTTCATCTGCGCTGGGTAGTTTAAATGCCAGCCCACTGGGAAATTGGTATTTTACTAGATGAACTTCTTTGCCTAGAATTCTGGAATTGTATAAGCAATACCAAACGAACACAAAAATAACCATACAAGTTACTAGTAATAAATGCTAAAAACAACATACAACAGTCTATATAACTATATTAACTATATATTTTATATCTATCTACATACAAATGATAAAACACGCAAAGATTCCCAGGTTAACATTTTTAAAAGAAACACCCACCCATGTGTGTTTTCTTTCTCAAGAAGTTTAATATTGGTTTTCTGATGCTGGTTACTGTGTGCGCATAAAGAGACAGATACTTCTTATGCACCCGATGTTCAATTATTTACATCAGCAAGTATGTCATGGCAAATAATTAAAGATCAAAGTATAAAAGAGGAATAATGTTATCCTATACAAGTGGCTTAAATGGAATAATGGTTTACTGAGTGATACTATGATATTATTGAACTACTATTAATTGAATATTTATATTTAATTCCTTGTGCCATTTGTTACCATACCTTATTATAAAAGAGTGCAGTGTAAGATTGTGAACTACAGGGAGCTGACATTTAAAATCTATGGTCAGCCCTTCCTGGGAGAAGAAAAGACAGATGAAGTCCTGCTACATGGTATGACCTTGTCACTGTAATTAATTTATTTCATATCTGTAATCTGGGATTCTTGTTTGTCAAATTAAGAGCTGTGTCTCCATTTGGAAAATAAGCCACACTGTAGATGTAAGAACAGCTGATTAAAATTGGTGATGCAGTAAGAGAGGGCATTTATTCTTTGAAGCTTAACATATGTATAGCTTTCTCCATGACACTCGGGGAGTCCATTCTCTTCTCCATGCGAGCACGTAGCTCCCCTCGATGTCCATGCGAGCTGCGTTTCCGTGACGGGAGGAAAATAGGCTTGCTAAAGTTAATTATCAGACTGATTTGGGTCTCATTTTAATGCCCTGTTTATTGGCAATGGAAACCTGATATGTGGCTCACTTTGTTCCTCACCTGATTTTCCAAGGTAGGGAACAGAAGGCAAGGGCTACGTTTAAAAAGGTGTGAACTGTGAACAGATACACCCAGGGCATGTAAAAGGAAGTGAGCATTTTTATCTAGCAGCAGGGACTTTAGCTAGATTTCCTAGTAACACGATTTAGGTTCTATTCACTCTAAACCCGTGTGCCATTTTAGACTGTATCGTTTCACCCCAAGGCTAAATAGCACAATTGTTACACATTTAATAACTAAGATATTTAAACCAACATATGAATATGTCATCCATCGGGTAAACCCAACTCTAAGTGGAAGGGGGATATTTATTCTAGAATAAATTAATAAATCATATGATTGCTGGTACTTAAAAAAAAAGAAAAATCAATTTGTCACTCGGTCCAAGAATCAAAGAATGCTTGCATTTTTCATAAGAAGGGAGTATTGCATAGTAGTGAAGCACCTGGATTGTGCCGTCAGACCGGCAGAACGGCACCCTGCTTGATCGCTTGCGTGCTCCCGCTACCGTCTAGGGTTGATTCATTTAAACTTCGCATATCTCAGTTTCCTTATCTATAGAATGGGATACAAACAGCACACATCTTAAAAAAAAAAGTACATGAGAAAACTAATGTTAACACATGTGAATCCTTAGACCTGTGCTGAGCACAGAGTAAGTGCTATACAAATGCCTTTGATTAAAGCCTGATGAAAGCCACCACTGCTGTCTGGGACAATTCTAACCAAAAGGAAATAAAACCCTGATTTTAAAAAAGACTGTTCGTCAGTTGTCATATTGTGAAACAACCAAAGGCCTCTAACCCACATGCACTGGGGAGCAGAGATTTTAAGTCTATTATAACCTCTGCCATATCTGGGGACAGTGGTCCTGTAGTTAGATCCTGAACACAATTTTATTACAGATGCTTTAACCAAAGGTGGGGGAATGAGAACAATTATCGAAGCTGGACATGTTATGTTTTACAAAGATTATGGTCTTCCTGGCTATGGAGGCTAAGGAAATTATTTCCTCATTTTGAAACTTTCCTAAGGGAAACTGTCCTTCCCATAATACATGGGGAGAATTAGTGACAGGAGACTTGGTGACATAAGTGATCTGGGGACAAACAATTATCATTATTATGATGTTTTCCAAAGGGTGGAACTTGCGAGCAAGATTATATAGGTGATGCATAACTGAACATTTAAAAATGCTATTATAAGCAAAGTAAAAAATATATTTTATACACAATTTTATGTAGATTATATAGTCATGTTCACATTTTACACAAACTATTACTAAAAATGTACTCAACTTTGGGAAAATGTGTTTATTTAAAAATATTGTTTTTAATGGTCCATTTGTTATCAGACTTTGAAGAAAATCTCAAAGATAGAATACAATCCACTGAAATTTAAAAATCTATTTTACTTATTTTACTGGGAAATGGAATGCTTTTGCTTCCTGTTTTGCTTTTGCTTTCACTAACTTCAGAGACAAACATATGGCCCATTTCTGGAAGGTATGGAGAACTGGTGATGTGAATTTATGAACACACACACACATGTAATGCACAGACACACACATTCTCTTTGACTCAATTTTCTGTTTTGTTTTGGTTTTTGTAATTTTTCTGTTATTTTTATTTCCTGTGATGTGTGGATTCTGGGGGGGAGAAAACAATCTAAAAACTTGTTTCTGGCAGAAATAACATGTGGCTTTAAAATGATGGCTGCTACCATCTTTTCCATAGGCTGATGGTCACACACAACATGTCCTTCGTGGGAGTGGACAGCACTGGGGGTGGGGGCGGAATGCACAGTGAGTATCTTAGAGAGTGAGGGAAGCTTGTATTGGCACTTCAAATCATAATGCAAGGAAGAACAACCTGTAAAAAACAGTGACCACATTCACCAGTCATTAGAGTGTGCAGACTTCAAGGAGTACAGAAGGGAAAATAGAATCTATGAAGAGAACTTGCCGAGTAAAAGGGAAATCATTTGTTTTATTTGCCCTTCTGCGGTTTATCTTCGAGTGAGACAATGAACAATAAGCATTAAAAATGAGTATGGGACGCCTGGGTGGCTCAGTCAGTTGAGCGACCGACTTTGGCTCAGGTCATGGTCTTGCAGTTTGTGAGTTCGAGCCCTGCGTTGGGCTCTGTGCTGATGGCTCAGAGCCTGGAGCCTGCCTCAGATTCTGTGTCTCCCTCTCTTTGTCCTTTACCCGCTCATGCTCTGTCTCTCTCTGTCTCTCAAAAATGAATAAACATCAAAAATTTTTTTAGAAAATGAGTAAATTGTAGTTATGTCAGAAGGTGGTCAGTGCTATGGGTGGGAGAAGTAGAGCAGGTTGTAAGTAGGATTGGGAATCCTAAGGGAGACATTTCAGTTTTAAAAGAGGATGATCAGATATGTTAAGCAACAAAACAGATCTCAGTAAATTTTAAGTTTGAAATTCTAAAACGATCTTTTCTAACTACAGTGGGATCAAGCTGGAAATCAATAATAGGACAATGGGAAAACTCACAAATATGTGGACATTAAACAACACACTCTTAAACAACCAATGTGTCACAGAAGAAATCAGCAGGGAAACTAGAAAATACTTATGGTTGAAAAAAATGAAAAGGCAACATATCAAAACTGATGGGATGAAGCAAAGGCAGTACTCAGGGAAACTTAGAGCTGTAAACACATATGTTGAAAAAGAAGATCTGAGAAGACATGGCCAATAAAGTAAGAGGAAGTCAAGAGGTTGTGGTATCCAGGAAGCCAGGAGAAGAAAATGTTTTCAGGAGGAGGGAGTGTTTCATATGTTCCATTATAGCTTACTGCTATCACTAAGCAGTTTGATGCCCTGCCACTGAGGCCAAGTTGCTGGTTATACTGACATCGAAGTATGTTTGGGGTCTATGAATTTAATGGAGAATGTATATAATAGTACCCTAAATCTTTTCATGATTTATTTTTCTTCAGAAAGCAAAAATGCTTCATATACAAAATAATAATGACTACAATGGCTGATGTGAACAGTTAAAACAAAATAGATGTAACGACGTGAAATATAAAAAAGTGAAATTTCACTTAGAATCACCTGATACTATATCACAGCACACCTTAATTGTATTAGAGATCCAAGGTGAAGATTTTTATTACTATAATTGAGTATCATCGTCCAGGATGATGTCAATGATGCCAAAACTAATGATGAATTTGGAAGTGAAAACATAAACACTTGTTAGAACAGAAGAACCATAAAGATAATGTACAGCATTGTGACTATAGTTAATAATATTGTATTGTATAATTGAAAGCTGCTAAGAGAGAAAATATTAAAAGTTGTCACAAGAAAAATAATTATAATTATGGGTGGTGACGGCTGTTAACTAGATGTTGTGGAGATCATTTTGCAATATATACAAATAGTGAATCATGTTGTATACCTGAAACCAATTGTATCTCAATAAAAAAAGTTTAAGAAGAACAACAAAGGTCCAGAAAAGACAGGGTTTGAATTTAAATGGTACTGTGATACTATTTGAAAAAATCACTATAGTTGAACATATTTTCAAAATACATGAGTTCTATAATATCTGGCATTGAATAAGCCCAATAATAATTGTGTTGTATATATGCTAATAAGAATACAACCAGAAGACTTTAAAGAAAAATCTAAGGATAAAAAATGAAAGAATATTTCTAAAGACATTTTTACTATAAAGCTTCAAGAACAATGTAATACATTAGGATAACAAAAATATGGATGGAACTCATTTCCATGTATGTGGGGGTGCTATTTAAGAATCTTAAGATATAAGAAAATAAAACGCATATATAAAAATAGAAAATACAGTCCTTATTTAATGTTTTTTTTGTAATTTTTTTTAATGTTTTATTTAAGAAAGACAGAGACAGAGCACGAGTGGGGACGGGGCAGAGAGGGAGGGAGACCCAGAATCAGAAGCAGACTCCAGGCTCTGAGCTGTCAGCACAGAGCCCAATGCGGGGCTCAAACTCACGAACTGTGAGATCATGACCTGGGCTGAAGTCAGACGCTCAACCGACCGAGCCACCCAGGCGCCCCCTTATTTAATGTTTTAAAACAGATGATGGTAGCATCAAGAGAATGCAAAACTGATATTTTTGGGATACCCATTAATTTATACTTTGAGTGAACTGGATGTGAAAGAAATATTATTATGATAGTCATGTTTTAATAGTATTTACCTTACAAAGATATTTCAATACTAAGAGAATAATTATATATTTTCTCAACAGTGAAAAGGCCAGTTGATATCTACTAAAACTTCGGTAGTTGTGAATAGGAAGGAACAGTACATAGAGAGTTCATTATGTGATCACTGTGCCTTTAAGAACACTGGGAGAATCTGAAAGCACTCTCTCCCAAAAGAACCAATGAAGGAGCTTCCTTCAGGGAGAGAAGATCAACTCTGTTTAAAACAAAGCAGAAAATGAAGCATTTTTAAACTGGCAACACCCCTCCTCCTTTTGATAGTTTGGTTTGCCCTCTTACAAAGCAACACCCTGGTATCCACATTAGAATTGAAACCGACAAGGCATCCCTTTCATCCCTGGCTGCCAACACTCCTCACTAATAATAATTAGCCATCCCTGGTGTCTAGCCAAGAGAGTTTAATAAATACTATAAGGGCTTTGGGGCCTCAGCTGCATTTCTAGCTTTAGCTAAGGAATGATGGGGGAGGGAACACCACTTGATGCTGAATGAGATCTGCTGAATAGCATCAGTGCAACAAAATGAGTGCTCAGTTGTCTGTTAATGAACGACCATTATTTAAATATATATTTTATGTTAGAGTATGTGTAGAAATGCTCATAGGTCACATTCAGCTTTATAAAGTTTATCTCTATACCTGCCTTAAAAACATTAATATATAGCATCATACTATTTGATAATCACTCTAGAAGTCATTATCTTTATAGATTTCATATAGGTGTGCTTTTCTAGGAAATGTAAATGGCTTTAATTTTCAGGTAAATAAAGACTCATAATATTCAGTGCCTCCACAATTAAACAATGTGGACAATACTTGAACAACAGTCATTATGAATGTACTCTTTTATTTACTTGATAAACCATTTTGGTTCGTGATATTATCAACCCTAAAATTTCACAAAGCATATAACTGAATGTCTTGATAAGACTAGATATTGTTGTATTTATTCATAGAAATATGGAGGGGATGAGGAGTTTCTTTCCCACACTTGTGAAGGTTGTTCATAGAGAGGAGAACTATTGCACTTTTTTTGGTTCCATTTTTATGTCTTTATTTTTTATTTGAATAGTTCGACTCTACGGGCAGGAGAACTATAAGAGAAATTGTTTTAATTTCTCTCACACTTTACTCTTAAAAGCAGAGGAGAATGACTTATCTGATAACAAAATGAAGAAAGACTGTACAGGCATGGACTTTATCTTTTCCAGAGTGACATGTTTTCAGGATTCATTCATGCTCTGTGTCCTGGGGCAGGCCGCACCCTCTGAAGAAAACACAGAGGTTCCATGGTGTGCCTCACAGTCATGGGTGAGTCTGGCTTATTCACAAGTGAAGGGTTACAGTTTCACACCCAGCCACAGTCCAAGCAAGTATCTTTATCTCTGTGTCTCTAACTCCTGAATCTTATCTCCCATTGCTACAAAAAGCTCCTCTAGAGCTTTTTGTAGGTCTCAAGTCTCAAGCTGACTTAAGAGTCAGGCTTGCTTACCTACCCTAAAACCCTAACACGAATGAAAATCGATCCAGGTGTTCTCTGGAGAAATAAACACACGGCATATGTATGAGTATGTCTTATTATCCTTGACAGCTTTCTGTGCCTATTTTCCTATCTGAAAGAAATACAGATGACGTGTTAGCCCTTGTTTCAAGGCCTTAATCCCAGAATAGTTCTCTTCTGCCTTGGCCAACAATAAAATAACCTCATTTACTAGTCTACCTGCCAGCTTTCTGGACTTGGGATTTCAGTTTGATAAAACTTGCATGAATCTTGACTAGAAAGTGAACTGAACTTCTCCATGAATTTCTCTAGAAAATGATTTCATAGACCAGAAGTTTAACTCTTTGAAATCGTATTTTCAGAACATAGGTATTAAACCCCTCAAAAGTCCGCCTTGATTTCTAATTAAGAGCTGATTTACCCACATATATTTATCCAACAATTAGAGTAGAAATTATCACTTTGGATGTTGACCAAGAATTAACACACTACAATCAGGAATTCAGAACATTTATTGCAAGAGCTGAATAATTGTAAATAACGTAGAACTGGCAAAGCAGTAACAAGGATAATTGTTTAGATATTGATTCTGTCAAAGTCATCAAACACCCCTCACAAACCGACAAAAATGTACTTCAATAAGCAATGCACCCCTACCCATTATTTTCCATTATACTGTGGAAAAACGTGAATTGCTATTTACAAAGTAATTTTATTTTTGGTAAGAACAAATTAACTATCAGATTAGCAAACCTTTTTTTTTATTTTTTATTTTATTTTTTTTTTTACTTTTAAACTGATGTTGAACCGTGGCATTAAGATAACTTTCACTTCTTTCAATAAAGACATTTTGTTGCATGCTATTTATTTGTTTAAATCATCTGTCATGCCTTAACAAAAACCTCCTAAGAATGTTCGAATTTGGATTTGTTTGCACGTGCAACTGAGATCTTATGAACATTTGTTGTCACTCTGTTGGTTGGACCTAAGTGACAAGATGCTGGTACCTGCCAGGCATTGACCGACTATGATAACAAACAGTTAAACAGCAATAATTAGAGATTTATCCCTTTATTTCCCCCAACTAGCCTACCTGGAGAATGTTCTGTTACATCATGAAGGCACAACACATTAAATATTTTGTGGCTATGGTCTAACACTTGTGTTACAACAACATTATTGTATATGAGGATCAACACAAACTCTGCCATTTCAACAAAGTTGTAGACACACACTTGCCCGGTTGAAACTATTTTTGAATAGTAATTTTTCTTCAATATATGCTAATTTTGATACATTAGTTTTGTATGAGTGACAAGCACAGGATATTGTATTACTTGCTGAAGGATAACACTTTCCCATTACTCTCACACTTAATGCTACTGATTAAGTGATTTTGCTTTTGCCTACTTTGAAAACAAGGATGTCAAGAAAATAGGTTCTGAGTTTCCAAGCTTTTGCAGAAGTCCTGTTCTTATATAAGGTTTTCATTTTATCTTTATTTTTTATAGAATCCCCGTATCATAAGCGATCACAAAAGAAGCAGGATTCCAGAAGCTTTTTTTAAACACAAGCGTTTGAGATCCTTTGAACAATGTGTGTCAAGACAGACTACTAACGCAGAAACACCTCACTGAAAGAAACAACAAAAATAACGACAAAGAGGCAAATTAAGAAAAAGGAAAGAAGCAACCATAAAACACGGAATTATGCTACAACATTTTTTAGGTGAACGTTGTAAGTACACAAAAGTTGTTAATAATAACTTGCTTCTATTTACAAATACTTTAACACTGATTGACTTACAAGTATCCACTAACGTTGTTAACAGCACAATAGGTTTAATGCTTAATCTTTTTAAGTTTCGTTTGAAGTATAATGTCAAGTATAGCAGTCCCAGCACAAATCAATGACAAAAAGAGCACAATTTTCTAACTGGATATGTTTGTCAGTCACTCTAATCCATGGAACTTTCTTACTCTCCAAATGCATATTCTATTGTTCATAGCAGCAGTCCAGGGTCAAAAGTAAAATGCAATTAAAAAAAAAAAAAAAAGAAAGAAAGAAAGAAAGAAAGAAAAGAAAAAAAAGAAAAAAAAGATATTTGCACAATGGAGTGATCATCTCTGGAGAGTTTAATCAATTCTAGTAAACAAGATCACGTGGCTAGTAGAACTATCTTCTTTTTTATGTTGTAAAATATTGTATCCTCCATGGTGCTAACACAAAGTTATGGATATCCCTGCTATAAAGGGGCATAGTTATAGAGATCTATTGAATACATAAAGCTCTGACACACACAGTATTAGCATGTCTATTTAGATTAAAGTTATTAGGTCCCATATAGCCTTTTGTTTTTTTTGTTTTTTTTTTAGAGTTGGTGCTCCTTCGGACTCTCAATAGTACCTCCTGCTTGCTTATAAGACTTCAGATTTGCCAGAGGAATGTCTGTCATGTGGCTGCCATTGTTGAAATGGCCTTCATTGGAGCCATACTGCTTACGGTCATTGAACTGGTTCCTGTTGCTATCTTCTTTCCAGGCTCTGGTAAGGGTGTGCCCATTCACAAGCTTGTCCTTCTTGACCCATTCTTTCTGGGGTGCAAAGGTTGAGAGAGGAGATTTAGGGTGTTGATATGGGCCCAAGCCAGGAGGCATCCAGCAATTATCAGAGTGACCCAAAACCAAGCACTCTTGAGTGCACATCTCTGTGGCTTCAGCTAATCCTCGGGGACCCAAAGGCCCATCTACAGAGGGCAAGAGACAGAGAAAATAAGAAAAGAAAGTGGTTAGAACTGTAATTTAAAATTGTCACCTTTGAGAAGAAGTGCATTGGTGATTTCATTTTCTTATGAAAGTATAATAAGTTACGCAATTCAAAGAATTCAGTCTTTTAAGAGGAACAGAAGGAATCGAATTCCTTGTTGTGGAAGTAAGAATCACCTCTTTCCTTCAGCCTTCATTTATATTGAGAAACAGACATTAGTAAACAGATATACCCACAATACACCATTTCTGATCAACTGTTTCTGTGGAGTATGTATTGTTACTGATTTACCGTCTAATTCTCAACAAAAAGCCCTTATTCATGAAAAATTATGAAGAGTCGAAAATTTTTATGTGTGATGTTGAAAAATATGTAAATATGTAATGTACAACTCCATAAAAACAGAAAATACTTGAAATATAATATTAAAAAATAAATACTCTAAATGATTATATAAAATACTAGTTTTCCATAAAAACATGTTATTTTTATACAAAACCATACGAAAGTAATTGTGCAACATTTTTAAATTTAAAAAAATTAAAGCATATTTTAACTGTGTGTATTACTAAAGGAACACCTGGTCTGCTGCAAGCATTCTGAAATCCAAGTAAATAAAGAAGTCATTTGCATTCAAAGACAGCATTTGGTTGTTTCCAAACCTAACCTATTTTCTTTTCTTTTAAATTTTTTTAATGTTTATTTACTTTTGAGAGAGAGAGACAGAGTGTGAGTGGGGGGAGGGGCAGAGAGAGAGGAAGACACAGAATCCGAAGCAGGCTCCGGATTCTGAGCTGTCAGGACAAAGCTTGATGTGGGGCTGGAACCCAGGAACCACAAGATCATGACTTGAGTCGAAGTCGGACGCTTAACCCACCGAGCCACGCAGGTGCCGACAAGCCTAAACTATTTTCTATATTTCTAAGTGTATTAAATAAATTCACTAGAATGAAAGTCTAGCTAAGTTGCAAATTGGATCACATGGAGTCTAATATTCAGGGGGGAAAAAGTCATCGTAGATATTTATCTATTGGTTTGCTTGTTTTTCCTAGCAGGCAATCTACAACATATATTTTAACCTTCATTTCAAAAGTAAACTCTTTTCTGATTATATAAAGAGGAAATTAGCCCTTTACTGAAAAACAACAGCCAAATGATTTAGGAAAAAACTGTTTTGTTTTGTTTTCTTTCCCCTTGATTAAACAGTCAAGTGATAAGTGATAGGCTGGAAATTAGGAATTGATTTTACGAAGGAGGTTAAGTGGAGAGGCAAAAATGGCTGAGGCAAAAAGCATTTTCAAAATAGTCACCAGAATAAAAATGTAGAAGAAAATGAAGAAAACATTTCTGCAACTTTGCCTCATCAACAATTAAAACACTTAACCCGTTGATTGGAATGTATGTTTTTGCTAAAGCCCAAGTTAGCACTACTAACATTTTTAAGTGCCCCAAATTGTGCTTTTTAATTTTAACATCTTTTTGTCTTACTAATATTCCAGTTATTCCTTGCACATGAAAAAATTCCTGCTGAAATAGGTAACAGTTGATACAAATACCTGAGACCACAAAACACAAGCAACTTCAGAATGGTCACCAGATGAGAAAAAAATGTGGCTAAAATTTACTCTTTCCTGCAAATTCAAATTTTAGTCATTTTAAAAATCTAAAACCTTCTCTTTAGAACAACTTTAAAATTCTTTCTCATCTGACCTGTATTTCCATCCCGCCAAAAGCAAACAGATTTATTTCGTTTAAACACACACTCATTACTCAAAACTATTTCTGTCACAAACGTCCAAAGATTACTTACATCCTAGTATATTTAATTTGAACTTCTCTATGAGCCTTTCTTTGTCCTCAGAATTCTGCCCACCCTTCAAAAGTTCAAACTAATTTCTCCCTTTTAGGTTCAGTTTAGTGTGCTCAGTGATTCTATATCCACAAAGCGAACACATTTTGCTCAAACCAATTCATGCTCCTTACATTGAGATCACAGGTTTAGAAGATGCTTTTTGCATGCTTTGGACCATTTTCATTTAATTACTTATTCTTTCAAGGTCAGCTTGCTTCCCAAGTACCAAAGCTAACTCCCACAACTACACCAATTCATATTTTGTGTGTACCTTGAAGATATCCACAGATCTCCTCTTAGTGATGAATGACAATTTTCCTAATTGAGCTTCCTCAACTCCTGCCTTAATGATACCTTTGTCTTTTGAGGGAGGTTCTGTACTTTCGTGAGTATCATTTTATTTTTGTTTTATCCCAACTAGATTTAAAATCCATTAATGGAAAAAAAAAAAAAAAACGACTTCTCAGTCTTTTGATTCCTTATTGTGCTAAGCAACAGTGATGATCTATGAACAATGTTAATTGTTAATTAAAATTTTATGAGGTTGAAAATGTTCTGAGAAATAATTAAAAATATCCTCTGCTTAAAGGCAGACCTTAAGTAATTCTAACAGAAGATGCTGATTTCACAAACATCACACCAAAAGCTTCCTCAACAGCACATCTCTTTGCTTCACAATACTTTGTGACAGATAATAAATGAATTATTTAACTTCACTGTTAAATATATTCGCTCCTTTCAAGACATCAATGGAGATAAAGTAATCACCAATTTGATGTGCAATCTGGCTTGAGGCCTCTAAACCAACCTTCGTTTTTTACTTTTCTAGAACCATTAAGTTTTTCTTTTTTTGTTGTTGTTGATATCTCAAAGGAAAACAAATAATTAGCTATCTCAGAAATATCAGTAGAATCAGGTTTTTATTGAGTACATAAAAGGAAAGAATATGCAAGATTATTTTTGTTTTATTTATAAATATTTTTATTTATTTTTAATTTTATTCAAATCCAACTTAGTTAACATATAGTGTAATATAGCTTCAGGAGAAGAATTTAGTGATTTATCACTTACATATAACACCCAGCTCTCATTCCAACAAGTGCCCTCCTTAATGCCCATCACCCATTTAGCCCATCCCTCCACCCAACACCCCAACACCCCTCCAGTAACCCTCAGTTTGTTCTCTGTATTTAAGAGTCTCTTATGATTTACCTCCTTCTGTTTTAATCTTATTTTTCCTTCTCTTCCCCTATGTCCATCTGTTTTGTTTCTTAAATTCCACATATGAGGTAATCAAAAAGAATGAAATCTTGGCTTTTGTAACAACATGGATGGAACTAGAGGGTATTACGCTAAGCAAAAGAAGTAAGTCAGGGAAAGATAAGTCTCATATGATTTCACTCAAGATTATTTTTTAAAATAGCTTTATCCAACATTCATTATCCTCATATTAAATTAAGAAATTACGCAGGGGGCACTTGGGTGGCTCAGTCAGTTAAGCACCTGACTTTTCATTTAGGCTCAGGTCATGATCTCACAGTTTGTGAAATAGAGCACCATATGAGGCTCCATGCAGAGTCTGCTTGGGATTCTCTCTCTCTCCCTCTCTCTCTCTGCCCTTCCCCTGCTGACACACATGTTTTCACTCTCTCTCTCTTTCAGAATAAATACACTTTTAAAAATATTTAAAAAAAGAAAGATTACCCAGAGATTGAGAAAGTGTGTGTGTGTGTGTGTGTGTGTGTGTGTGTGTGTGTGTGTGTCAGAATATATGGACCCTAAGTCTTCAGCAATGAGTGACACATTTTAACAAATACTGTATTTTTTTTTTTTCAGAACTGGTAACATTTATTTATTCCATAAATATTTACTGAGCACATAGTATATGCTGACACTGTGACAGGCACCAGGAATACAGCAGTGGTCAAAATAGATGTCAACACTGTCCTCATAGAGTTTTCAGGTTACCCTGGGAATTTTTAAAATTCTCACTACTTCTATTTTACAAGCAGTGAACAAAGAGGGAAGAAAAGGGTATCCTTAAGAAGGAACAGGTGTCATTAGCAGTCAACTTATTTAGGAAGGCTTGTCTCTTTGCAAGGTAACAGATGGACTTTTTTCCCTATTACATCATTTCTACCTTTTTCTGAAAGTTCCTCTTACAGATAATTGACAATTGAAGACATCTACAGTTATGAGTACTATACAAAATCCTGACTGGTAAAAAAATGAGCTTCTTTCCATTAAATAATATCAATCGCTCTTTGCGAATTCTACTTAGATTTATTCGCACAAGTAAATTTGAAGGCTTTTGATAAAATGCATAAATATATTTCCAGACATTTGTAGATTCTTAGGTAAGTCTTTCAGGTAGCTGATTCCTGTATAAGACTGAAAGATCCACCGCAAGGTGGAACACGACACAACACTTGAATGAAAGCCAGAAGTCTGTGTTCCTTATGGCTCTAAAAGAGAAAGGCCACAGGGCAGGGCTGCACAGAAGGTTACACCAGGAAAAGGTGAAAAAGGGGGAATTTCAGGGGGGGGTGTTTATGCCTGGCAGACAGGGTGGGTGGGGTGAGCTGGTTCCCTGGGCTGTCTGTGGACTGATGAATTTGAATAATTTCTCACATTCTAGGGGAAAGGGGCTGTCTGAAGTTGTCTGGCATGTCACCCCTGGGCAATTAAAGAGGGTGCATAATGATCTAGGAGTGTGAGGTCTCTAGAAGGGAAGTAATGTGTGGTGTGGGATTATTCAAGGGGAAGTGACCAGACTTTCGCCAGGACCTCAGCACTCACTCAACACAGCATTAAAGAAAAAACCTAAGTATATGAAATTGTATGACACAAATTTTCTTATATGCTTGAACCACATGGTTGGGAAATATACTTTGCTTTATGTTTTGGTTAAGTTTTATTTAGGGACATGACATTGAATAAGGAAATTTTTACTTGTTTTATTTGGGCCTATATTTAATCACCAGTAGTTGCCTTGATGTTAAACAACAACAAACCACCCCCTACTCCTGGGTTTTATTTTGGAAAATAACAATGCTTCCAAATTGTCATGATTTGGTAAGAAGGGGAAAAAAACACATTTTTTAAATTAGGGATTATTAAAGGGAAAACAGTCACACCTCTGGTTCCCTAAAAGTCCCTGTTCTTTAAAAGTTTACAATCAGGGGGCACCTGGGTGGCTCAGTTGGTTAAGTGGCTCTTGATTTTGGCCCAGGTCGTGATCTTAGAAGTCATGAGTTCCAGCCCCAGGTCAGGCTCCGCACTGACAGCGTGGAGCCTGTTTGTCATTCTCTTTCCCTCTCTCTCTGCCCCTCCCTTACTTGCATGCTCTTTCTCCCAAGATAAATAAACTTTAAAAAAATTATAAAAAAAGTAAAAGCTTATAATCGGAAGCATGCTAACCATGGAAGAGTTACCATTCATTGCTTTCATTTTTAGATACAATGACTGAATTGTTTTGTACTTTTTAAAAGGAGAAACACATTCTTTATAAAGCACTGATATTGAATACTGTCACTTCCCAAAATATGATTAAAAACAATCAACCTATAATTCTCCATCAAATATATAGCACTTAAAATACCAGGACATTTTTGCTAAAATATGAAAAATATAGGCACTAAAATATTGCTCTTCATCTTTGACCATAATTATTTTTAATATTATCATAATAAGTAATTATCTTAAGTGATGAATAATATTTTCCATTCATAAGTTCCCTCAACAAGTGAATATTGAATATCTATCATGTACCACACATATCAGATACTATGCTGGATTCTTAATAAATGCCTTAAGATTTTATGCGTGTACATGTGTTTGTGTGCACATGTGTTTTTCCCATTTCTCCAATTTTTTACACATTTTAATGTCCTACTTGTGCTACCTCATACAATATCTGTTTAGAACCCAGGTCAGGATTCCGAACTGCACATACATTATTTTCTACAATTTCAGCATTGCACCAAGTTATTTCCTTTCTCTTAAAAATAATTAAAATCCACCATCATGATTTTTCTAAGACTGAAACATTTATTGATTTTTTTAAAAAAACTAAATTATTTGTTCCCTTTCACAATCTGCAATCTATGGGTTTGGTTATCATTCCAGGTTTTTGAATGTATAAAGACACGAGGGCTGATAAAACTGTACAAGCCATCTGTCTCTGCATTTAAATGTTGAAAGCAAATACAAAAGCACATAACCAAAAGCTTGAAAGTTGTCTCAGTTAATATTTATATCAGGTGTCAGTGTATTTCCCTCTCCACCTTTGCATAGCTCACCTTCTCACTCAAAACCCAACAAAATACTTTTTCTATGGTTAGGCATCAATAGCTGTCAGAGAGCTGCTTGAATTGCTGAGTTTTAAAGACGTGAGTTTAAAATGTGAAACGATCCAAGTTAATGGATCTCCAGCTATACCTAAGTGGTAGGATAGCTGAATGGGTCTTGATCTCATTTTATTATACCCAGAGGCAGAACCGTTACTTCATTGATTAACTCAACTGCTGTAACTAACAAGTACCTTCTGGCTTGTGGTCCACCTACTTTTCAACCTGGGGACTTGAAACCTTTTAATTCCAAAGCTTGGAACTGATATTTTTTAAAAAAAAATCATGATACCTTTCCTATTCCTGGTTAGGTTTCATACTATGTGAATATTTGGCCTTTTATGTGAATGAATTTTCTCTAGAATTTTTACTGTGGGGTAAAATATGATTAAACAGACTACCAGGATTGAATTGCAAAAGAGAGGAGTCATTTTTATATCATTTGGGATCAAAGTCATCCCATTTCACTCAATTTTTCATTTCACTTGATTTTTATGATAGAAAAATACATCTTCTATGCAGAACACATCTGATTCTCATGTTACAATGGCCTTTTTTGTGGTAAGAACATATATCAGTATTTTTATGCAAAACATTTGTTCTTAAGTTCAATTTTGCTGATTTCCCCAAGATTTCATGGTAGCAGGTAGGAAGTTCGCAGAGCTGTGCATCACTAAGCACCTTACAGTGAAGGAGGCATCCCCAGATTTGGATTGGCTGCAGCAGTTTCCCAGATCTCTAGGCAAATGATAAAATTTCTTCACTTGTTTTAAATAAATTTCCATTTTACGTAGACTTTCATCCTATAATTTTGCTTTACACTTGCTGTTATTAATATACTGTGAAAAATCTTATTTTTCATGATTGCTCTTTGCCTTAATCAATTTTCCTATAATAAAATTTCAGGGAACCAAATACTTTCACCCACTACATTTGAAGTTAATTTTAGCATCTCTAAGAGACCAATACAAAAACATCGGTATTTTTGCTAGCTCATTCTCACCCTCATTTTCAGCTTATGTCTATCATTTTTCTCTTTTCCCTTCTTTGCTTGCTTTCTTTCTTTCTTTCTTTCTTTCTTTCTTTCTTTCTTTCCTTCTTTTTCTTTTTTTTTTTTTTCTGGCACGATGTAACAGTGTAACGATTTCTTATCATCGCTGTGGATTACCTTGAATGAAAAGATGAAGCTAAATGCTTATGCTTATGCAAATATGGAGGGACCTGAAAAATGGGTCAAATTCATTTGCTAGGCATCCCTCCTCTCTACTATTCTATCACCACTTACTATATTTATTGAACAGTTGCTGTTAAAAATCAAATCAATTAATTTGCTTCCCATCTAAACTATGGCCAAAATTAATTTCAAATATGAGAGCTGGCATGAGAAACAGAGGAACTTGCTTAGCATTACCCACATTCCCTTTTGAGACATCATTCTACTTCAGATCACAATACACAATGCCACATCAAAATTTTTAAATCAATGTCACATGGGAATAAATATCAGTTATTACTCTTCTATATAGAAAACAATCAAAAAGTATAATAAATTCCATTGCCATTAATGTTGCCATTCCATTGGCATACGAAATAGTGCAGCACAGTTATGTGGACAGTCTGAGTCCCAAAAATAGATCTGGCAAATTTGAACACACTTATGGGAAAAATATTTTTCATTCATTCACTCAACAAGCTTTGTTTGATCATGTTAGGCTCAAGAGATTGCTAAATAGAATATCTAAAATCAGAACCATCAGGTCACACGGATAGCTAGGTCAAACAGAAATAGATTTAAGTCACAGTCAAACAATGAATGAATATAGACTTTGTGAAAGTAATTTTAGATTCCTAAAAGATTTTAGCTAGTCCTAGTTTGTCATCTACAAATTAAGAGTAAGAGACTAGATTTTCATGCATGACCTCTACCATTTTCTTATTCTCTCATCAAATACCACTGTGGTTTGCCATAGATAATCAAACTTTTCAGTGTTGTTTTCATTTTAGTTATGAGAAGCCCCAGACAGAGCAAAGAAATTATAAATCAATTTTTCCTGTAGATTACTGTATTATTTAGGTCACATTCAGTTTTTTGAATGTGAAACTATATTTAGAACAAGTATTTATGTTTCTAAATCTAAGTAAAAAAAAAACCTAATGATTTAGTCAGAGTTTAGCTTATAGCTCAGATTTAAACGCTACATTGAGACTGCACCTACAGTCACCTTGAGAAGCAAATGCAAAAAAAAACAAAAACAAAAAAAAAAAAAACCCCACACCAGCAGGATTTGACAAAACCTTTGGTTAACAAGTAAACAAGGATTAAATGTTTTACACATTCCTCATACAGATTTTTTTCCTTGGTCACAGATGAAAAGTCAACATTTGCAGATGGAGACGGTCCAAATACAATAACACACGGCTGGCCCAAGCAGCAGATTCTCTGAGGGAGAGGATATTGCTATTTGGACAGACTTTATAGCTCACAAAGAATGGAGAACACTTCCTTATAAGTCTTTAGCTTTCTTCTGCATGGCATAAATATCAGCTGCCTTTTTCTCACCTGCAAAAGCTAACCGCTGAAAAGAAAATTATCAGAGATAATGTCATTTATTAACTATTATTAATGTTTGATGTTGCAATCAGTTGAATAAAAAGGTCTAAGGTTATTCACTACCAAATTTTGACCAAACTGCATGATGTGAAATATCGTATTTATATTATCGCTGATCATATTTAGTTTCTACTATAGTTTACCACATTTTTGATTATATTTAATATCTTTCATTTTAAATACTCATTCTCATATTGATATTTCCTGAATTATTCTCCATTGCTTGGAATTTGCATTATTTCTCAAAAAAATGTAGTGTGGCTTATTTAATGTGCAAGAGACTTTAAGGAGCCAATCTAAGGTATTGAGAAATGAAGTAATTTTTTACAGATTTATTTCAGGCCAAGATCCAAATGTAAAACAGAGAAGCGGCCTATGTAATCTTCCATCTCCTTAAAAACATTCTCAGCTGCTTATCTAAAAACCAGACCAGGAGTATAAGTATTGACTAAGACAATGGCCAAGGGGACAATGCAGACATAATAAAGTCATTTATCAACTAATAAAGTTGGCTTTTAGTTAAATAAAGAGAGATTATCAGGTAGGCCTAATGTCATCTTGTGAGCCCTTGAAAAGCAGGGGATTTTCAGCAGCAGGTAGCAGAAGGGAGCTCATACTCAAAGCACAAGAAGGATTCAATGGGCCATTGGTGGCTTTCAAAATAGAAAAGACCACACAGAAAGGATCTGAGAGCTGCCTCTAATGGCTGAGAGCAACTCCAGCTGGGCAGTCAGTAGGACAATAGGGATCTCAGTCCTACAATGAGAAGGAACAGAATTCTGCCAACAACAGAGTTGTTTTAGCTAACAGAGTTAGCTAAAAAAATGGATTCTTCCTCAGAGACTCCAGAGAAGGGTTCAGTCCAGCTGATACCTTGATTTCAGCCATGGGAAACCCTAGGCATACTGAGCCCACTTGGACTTATGAGATAATAAGTGGACAGAAGCAGAGATAATACATTTGTATTGCTGTAACCAGCTAAATTGTGGTAATTTGTTACTCAGCAATAGAAAACTAATAGAACATCTGTCGTTTACTCAAGACACACAGTCAGTCAGCAAGTTCTTTAGTCTACCTACTTCCCTGAAAACCCACCAGCTCAAACCACTATTATTTCCTAACAGGACTCCCTTTTTCTTTGAGCTCAATCCCCAATGTGGGCCTCGAACTCACAACCACAGGATTAAGAGTCTCATGCTCTACTGACTGAGCCTTCTTCTACTCTTTTGAAATTCTATTCTCCAATCTTTAGAGTCATCTATATATTTTAATTAAGTGATAGATATAGATAGATAGATATAGATAGATGATATAGATATAGACAGATACAGATATATAGATATAGATAGCCCTTCAGGCACCTGGGTGGCTTAGTCAGTTAAGCGTCTGACTTCGGCTCAGGTCATGATCTCGCAGTTTGTGACTTCGAGCCCCACATCGGGCTCTGTGCTAATAGCCCAGAGCCTGGAGCCTGCTTCGGATTCTGTCTCTCCCTCTCTATCTGCACCTCCTTCACTCACACTCTGTCTCTGTCTCTGTCTCTCTCTCTCTCTCTCCCTCAAAAATAAATAAACATTAAACAAAATAAAAAAAAAAGATATAGATAGCCCTTGAACAACATGAAGGTCAGAAGCATTGACCCTCATGCAGTCATATGACTTTTGACTCCACCAAAACTTAACTATTAATAGCCTACTGTTAACTATAAGCTTTACATAATACAGTTATTATAACTATGTTATAGTTGATTAACACACATCTGTATGTTGAGGTATTATATGCTGTATTCTTACAATAAAGTAAGCTAGAGAAAAGAAAATGTTAAGAAAATCATAAAGAAGAGAAAATACATTTGTAGTACTGTACTGCGTTTATCAAAAAAAATTCATGTATAAGTGGACCCACACAGTTCAAACCCATGTTGTTCAAGGGTCAGCCAGAGTTGTAAGTACATAACTAATATACTTATATTAGTCTCCTATTTCTGCTGTAACAAATTACCACAAACTTAGTGGCTTAAAGCAACATAAGTTCATTCAATTACAGTTCTGGAGGTCAAAAGTCTGAAATCAATTTCATTAAACTGAAGTCAGCATGTCGACTGCAATGCTTCCTCCTGGAAACGCTGTGGGGAGAATCCATCCCCTTTCCTTCTTTCAGCTTCTAAAGCCATCCATGTTTCTTAGCTTCTGGGTCCTTCCCCCATTCTCAAAGCACATCTCTCCAATCTCTGCTTCTTTTATCACATCACCTCCTCAAATTCTTCCTGAATTCCTCTTATAAGGACCATGGTAATTACATAATACTTAGGTGGATAATCCAGGATAATCTCCTCATTGCAAAATCCTAAATTTAGTCACATCTGCAAAGCCCCTTTGATAACATTGTCACATGTTCTGGGGACTACGATTTAGGTACATTTGGGGACTATTCAGCCTAACTCGATATTTAGAGCAGAATACCTCACTCTTTTGCTTCGCATCACATCAGAGTAAAAGACAGGGTCCTTTCCATGGCTCAAAAAGTCTCACATGATCTGGCTCCTGCCCAACTCTCTGATCTCGTATCTGCCAACCCTCCCACCTGTTCTCCTGTACCCTATCTTACTATGCTACACTCACTTTCTTGCTGTGTCTCAAATACACCCAAGATCCATGAGGTCTCAGGGTCTCCGGATTTGCTATGATTTCTGCTTGGGATATCTTCTTCTCATTGGCTCTGGAGAAACTCACTCACTTAATTTAGATGTTTCCTCAAATTAAATTCTTCATAGAGGCATTTCCTGAGCTCTTTATTAAATACACACACACACACACACACACATATATATATATACACATGTATATATATATATGTGTATATATATATATGTGTGTATATATATGTGTATATATATATGTGTATATATATATGTATGTGTATATATATATATGTGTGTGTATATATATATATATATATGTGTGTGTGTGTGTGTGTGTGTGTATCCCCTACCCAGTCACTCTCCATTTCCTTACCCAGCTGAGTTCTTCTTAGCACTCATTGCTACCTGTCATAATATATTTATTTGTTAATGATCTAGCTCTAAGAGTAGAATCTAAGCACCACAATGCCAGGTAATTTGCTTTTTGATAACTGCATCCACAACATGTGTTACTATGGTCTGGAACATTATAGATAATTTCTGGATACATTTTTTTTAAACAAAACAAATAAATGAAGCTTGTTCTGAGTCCTCAAATCAGCGAACTAACATAAAAACTGTATGTAGAACATTATGTGACAAGTAATTTACATTTAGAAAAATAGTGATCCAATAGTTTTTACCTGTACATGAGAAACACTGCTAAGAGTTCATAGCATAAAATTTCACTAAGATAATACTTGGAACATATAAATGGCATTAATAAATGAAAGAAGCTGCATTCAAAAGCACTTATGCACTATCCTACTTTGGACTTGAAGCAAGTGAAATGTTCCAAAGTGAAACATAATTAGGTTGCTTCCTATATCCTATCAAACTACTTTATCATGCCAGAAAATTCGTAACTCCTTTAACCATCAGAGCCCTTTAGATGTCTTCAGAAGTCCAGATTCACAGAATACATAACAAAATAATTCTTTAAAGCCTGAAGACACCAAAGTAATTATTAGCAATTATTCTAAAGCAGAGCCCTAATGAGAAGCAGATAATTGTGTAGGATTTAGCTCTTTGATACAGGTATGCTCAGGTAAATGGGATGCCATTTAGAAAAAAAAAAAGTTGATTAGGGAATGTATTGAAAACTTAAATGTAGTTTAGCCTCTGTAAATATATTGGCTTACAATTATAAGAGATGAAATTATTGTTCACAAATTTTAGGGGATAAGGTGATTTTAAAAGAAGCTAATATGTCACATTAGATTACATATAGAATGTCATGGTAAAATTCATTGCTTAAATTCAGTTGTACATAAAGAAAACCTACTCTAAAAATGAGAAGTTTAATGTTATATTTTGAAAGAATCTCCTAAGGGAACTGTTGAAAATAGGATTACTTCATTATTGAAAATGGCCTGTATAATAGACTATTGTGGAGAGAAATCTTGCCCTCTCAGGGTGATGCATAGAATTACCCATTCCAATCTAAAATGTCTGTTTATCTCTGGATGCACCTTGCAAATCCAGAGAAATTACTTCATTAATATCAGTCTTTGAAAGATAAATTTCTCTCTTAAAATAATAAGAATTACATGTGAATTTTATAACATCTATGTAAATTTGGCTGAGATTTCCTGCATTATTTTCTGCTCTGCCTATTGCCAATCAGAGACCATAGTTTTCTGACACTAGAAAACATCTCTTTAATATTTTGATGTTACAGGTAGTTGACCCTAAGTCCCAACTATTCAACAGATAATAATGTTGACATATTTATCATAAAAAATCACTGTCATGATGATTTTATGTTATGAGACATACGTCATTATCATTTTTCAGAGATAGAAAAAAATTTGTTGTAACATCAATGTGCTTTAATATCTAATAAAAAATATTTACAAATTTCTCACGATTAAGCTGATGTGTACATGCAAAATTTTAGGCAGACTCTTGGAATTAAGTTTCACAGTGAATATAAGAAAACAAAATAGGGGAGAGGGGCTGCCATTAATTCTATATCTAGGGAAAAAATCTTGGTAAGCAAAATCTGACCTTATCTTCTGAGGGGTCATCTTTTTTCTTCCTCTGGGTTACTTCAATAATTTCTTTGGAGGAGTGGTCACAATCACATCTGCTTCCTATCTAGGTCTCCTGTCCCTTTGCAATTAAATATGTTTTTTATTATTTTTCCAATATGTCTCACGAAAATGACCTGTCTCTCGGGCATAATTGGTGGTTGGCTATTCTGACAAACTCATTAATCTTATAATGTCATCGACTAACACGCTAAGTGTTATCCTTTGGAAGAAAAGCTACATGTCAGTAAAAGCCAGATAAAGATGCTTTAGTCTGCACATTGGAAGGCTTGAGACATGATGGCAGATGAATAGAGAAGGCTTGGAGGCATCCATCAAATCATAACGTGAAAATATGCCTCTCCATGAGCTGGCAGAGCTTGGGTACCTTTCAATGTCCTGGCATGGAAGAGATGGCACTCAAAAGGATTCCCTCAAAAGAGTTTAATGAAGGAACTCTGTGGAGTATGGGCTGGGGAAAGAAAACCAATAAAAAGTAGAGAGGGAAGCAAGGACCTGGAAAAGTATGATGTTATTACTACTCCTATATCTAAAGGGGTAATCAACAGGGAGGGCAGAATGGCCCTGGAATCTAGAAAGAACTATGGAAGATCTGGAAGAAGGTATTCAGGAAACCAGAGAGTGAATAGACAAGATAAATGGTAATATAAAAGATAAGTACAAACACGGGAGAGTCTTTGTTTCTGTTTCTTTTGTGAATCACTAGATACAAAGCCAATAAGTATCCTTCCAACTGAAATCCAACTGTAAAGTCTTCACTGGTCTAGACACATTTTCAAATTCCTTTATGGTCATCCACCGTAAATCCAAGTGTGATCAGTTTGGAAACATTACTTCCTACTAACTATGTGTAATATATGAGCCAACAATAAGGATAATAACTCAGAATAAATATTATTTAAAAATTCAGGGGCACCTGGGGTGGCTCAGTTGTTTGTGTCTGATTTCAGCTCAGGTCATGATCTCCCAGTTCGTGAGTTCAAGCTCCACATCAGGCTCGTTGCTGACAGTGCAGAGCCCATTTCAGATCATCCATCCCTCTATCTGCCCCTCCCCTGCTTGTGCTCTCTCAAAAATAAATAAATCATTAGTAAATAAATAAATAAATAAATAAATGAAAATTCAGAGTAACTGGGTCCTCTGTCCCTCCCCCTCTTTGCCCCTCCCCTGCTTGTGCTCTTTAAAAAATAAATAAAACATAAAACATAAATAAATAAATAAAACATAAATAAATAAATTAATTAATTAATTAAAATTCAGAGTAACTGTGTGAGTTGGTAAAAAGAGAGTTAATATTTGTAATATTTTAGTAAAAATTCTTCAAATGTTGCACTTCAGATTCTCACCAAAAATCTCATTCTTTGTATATGTGGATCATAACAAAAATAACTAACCTAGTATATCTTCATCGAAAGTAAAAATTATTGGTAAATTTCATAAGTTGTAGTTTCTATGTCTTTTTGACTTTATGCAGTAAAGTATGGTTAAAACATTTGATTCTTGTTTCAAGTTCTTGAGTTGGCCTCTGTGCCTCAGTCTACCACATCAATAAAACCACAAGACAGCTGGCCCTTGCCAAACATTATCAATACTGCTTAGGATGTCAGTTAGTTTCTCTCTAATAGAAGTGACCTGCACAATGAACCTTTATTTTTTAATCTGGATGACAGTCAAAGGTTCTGAGATCTGTGAACCTTTGGCAAGATTTATAAAGTTAAGTTGTCATCTAGAACAACTGGTGTGGCTTTGGTTCAAAATCAATCACTAAGAGTATTTTGTATCTGGCTGAAATACTCCAAAATGTTCTCCCTGTCAGCATGGAATGTAAATAGAAAAACAAAAGCATATTTCATAATCATGTTAAAACTAATAAATTACTTGAAGTTACTCCTTGGGACCCACATATATATGTATATATACATTTATGTACATATACACATGTGTAGACATATATGTGGGTACATATATAAATACACATATGTGTGTATATACAGATAGCATTATTTTTGCTAATATAACTATACAGTGTAAGTCTTATTTACATTCTCCAAGCCTCATTTTCCTAAAAGATGACAAAGATGAGAGAAGATTAAGTGGTGTTAGTGGATTAAATAGACTACTTAAGATCACATATTGCTTGAGCATCCTCCCTTCAAGCAACACCACTGAACCAAATTTTTTTCTCTCAGAGTGTTTCTCAGTGAATCAAAAGCATTTTCCTCTCAGGTGAATAAACACCTTATGCAGAGCTAAAGAAGTATACTTTGTGTTTCTACACAATCATGCCTGATTGGGTTCCTGAAGCAAAGTATGAATATACACCAGTGACTACAAACTGTCCTTCAAATTCTTTGACATAATGTTGAAGAGAGCCAAAGTCATGAACCAGGAAATATATCAAAGATCTTCCTCAAACGAGGGTATTAATTTGCCATTACATTTTTTTTTCTTGTGGTAAAATAAAGATTCAATGATTTTTTTTTTAATTTGCTTGTTTGCAGGGGATGAGAGGTTGATGTCTAATTCATTTTACAAAGAGCTAGAAATGACAACTATAAACTATATTTTCTTTATGTAAAGATTCATTTTTTAAATTTTTTAATGTTTATTTAATTTTGAGAGAGACAGAGACAGAATGCAAGTGGGTTGGGGCAGAGAGAGACGGAGGCACAGAATCTGAAGCAGACTCCAAGCTCTGAGCTGTCAGCACAGAGCCTGACACGGGGCTCAAACTCACGAGCTGTGAGATCACGACCTGAGCCAAAGTCAGATGCTCAACCGACTGAGCCCCGCAGGCGCCCCAAGATTCATTTTTAAAGTTGGTATCCACGTGAATGAGTAGGGATGAAGGTCAAGGCGACAATGAGAACTTATTTGTACTTTTATTAATTATTCTTGGTTAATGATCATCACTACTATTTTAGGAGCTAAAGCTGTTTGAAAGTGTGTTATTTGGCTGGCTGCCTATTCCAATGCCCTCTGAATCCCTAAGAGGGTCAGGTCAATACAAGAAATTCAAAGCTGCTTTCATTTGTTTAATTAAAATAGTCATTATAAATGAACAGATTGTGTTTGTAAACTTATAGAGATTTAAAAAAAACTTACTTTTTCTAATTGCTACATGACAAGATAAGCAGTCTCTATGAGCGTTTTCGGAACTCCTGCAAGACTTGAAGTTACTATTTAATGTTCTCTCCTTCTGGGCTGCTCAAAGTCTCTGCACGCTATCTCACTGTAGCTCACTTTTGTTTCTTGTGATTCTTTGTTTCTTCCCTGTCTGAACACCTCAGCATCTTCAGTACACAGCTACAGTGTCAGCAGACTAGAGATGTCTAGGCCTGTAGTGTTACTGCCTCACCAACTATTACTAAATCGAAATTATCAGTGAAGACTGATCAAACGACCCAGATTACATTAACAGGCTCTTACATTTTGGGAAGCACCAATTTTGGGATTATTTTTGTTATTTGGAATTGCTGCTAAATTGAAGTCACATTATTTTTGCTGTTTTTCTGAAGGACACACTGGAGTTTTTAGACTTTATTTTACTTATTTATTTATATTTTGAAACAGAGAGAGCAGGTGCCCAGGAGGGGTAGAGGGAGAGGGACACAGAATCTTAAGCAGACTCCACGCTCAGTGCTGAGCCTGATGTGGGGCTCTATCTCATGATCCTGAGATCATGACCTGAGCCAAAATCAAGAGTTGGACGCTTTACTTCCTGAAGTCACCCAGGTGCTCCCATGCTGGATTTTTTTTTTAATTCCTTTCCATAAGAAGACTTTCCTGGATCCAAGTATTTGAGTACCTAACAAAATGTACCAAATGAATGGATAGAAGCCAAGCCATTCCATTCTCTCTAGTTATCTCAGTGACAGATGTATATTAACCTATGATCATTTTGGCTGAGACGATCAGTATTGATTGTGAAAATGGCCACAACTCAGTTTGTGACACACAGATACTGCCTAAGTGTTTAAAGGCATGAATCAAAAATCTGACACAGTTAGGTTCAACTTGAGTGGCAGCACTTAGTGCGACGTAGGGACTGGAAAATAGGCTGGATTTGAGGTAAGCTGGCAATCTATCCCTGTTTATGATTTAACACCGTGCACTGACACATCTTTTTTTCGAGCCATCTGCTTCCTTCATATCATTAGAGAACAAGGCATAGGCCACATTTCCTCTGTTTATTTAACAGCATGCTTGTTAGTGACTGCATGCATACCAGCCTTATTAATTCAAGAACTTGTGTTTTCAGATAGGAAAGTGTGCTATATGGATGTTGGAAATGATATATTCCAGGAACCAATAAGGTTAAGTTTTCTGAAGTAGATCCAATGATTTCATAATTAGTATTTGGTGTACATTTCAGTTTCATTTGCATATGCACATATGTTCATTCTTAAGCTTTGCTAACAAAACTAGATGTATGAAAAATCTCTACATATTTCATGTCCAAATGGATTACAAAAACTATGGCCTGGTAAAGCTCTCTTGCTATTTTTCTTTCTTCTTCTTCTCTTTTAAAAATCATCCAGTCATACTTAACAGGAAAATTCCTCCACTGTGAATTATGATATTTCATGAGTTTCCATTTTTAAAGCAAAGTATAGTTTTAACAGAACCATTAAGTGAGATCAGGGGTAAAGGAATTACAGCATTCCCAAGCGTTAACATATTCAGTGTTTCCC
Organism: Panthera uncia; assembly: GCF_023721935.1. Taxonomy (NCBI): domain Eukaryota; kingdom Metazoa; phylum Chordata; class Mammalia; order Carnivora; family Felidae; genus Panthera; species Panthera uncia. The sequence goes on from NW_026057576.1 coordinate 39,879,348, forward strand.
TTTCTTACAAGAACAGCAGTGCAGATGTTAATTATAATATACAGGAATGACCTGTCAAGACACCTAAAATCCTTGGTCTTTGATCCTCTGGTCCTGTGCCGGGTTTGATGACTGGCTTATGAAGGAAAATAAGGAAATGGATCTCTAACAATCATTTTAAATGAGCTCTTCATCTCCCACCCTTTCCAGAACATCTGGCTTAACCTCAAAAATTGGAACGATTGTAAAATTTTCATTGAGAGAGTCTGCTGTTGCACTTTAACCAGCTACTTACCCTTCCACTACTGGACTCAATTATTAAGGAACAATTCCAGCACAGTGAGCTGTTTGGAGGCAATAGCTGTTAAGTGCGTGTGCCCACACACACAAGGAGAGATCCCAAATAACAAAAATAATAATATCACAGTACTTGTATAATAAAATAAAATAAATCATAGTGTCACTGGAGAAACAAAGAGGTGTTTGGTTTCATTTTAGGGAATTAAAGAGTTTGCTCCTTTGGCTTTTCTCTTGTCATTTGAATCATTGCTTCTAAAGCACAGATTTTATGGGCAGTGTGGAGATTCTTTTATGATAAACTGATTTGCATTTTAAATATTTTCATTGGTTTTGTTTTGTTTTGTTTTGGAACTTGCATATTTGGAACTCACATTCTAAGTAGGTGTTGAAGTGAGTGCTTAAGGCAAAATTCAGGGGTAGTCAGAAGGACCCTGGCAGCCCCCTCAGCCTGTCAAGTTGGTTGAGTTATAAGGAGCATGAGGGACCCGGGGGAACAAGCATTTGTTACTGTCCAGGGAGGAATTACTAGTAGAATTACCTGGACTATTTTTTTTTTAATTTTTTAATGTTTATTTATTTTTGAGAGACCGAGACAGAGCTTGAGAGGGGAAGGGCCAGAGAGAGCGGGAGACACAGAATCCGGAGCAGGCTCCAGGCTCTGAGCTGTCACCACAGAGCCCACTGCGGGGCTCAAACTCACAAACTGTGAGATCATGACCTGAGCCGAAGTCGGACACTTAACCGACTGAGCCACCCAGGCACCCCTCACCTGGACTATTTTAACTACCTCTATCTCCTGGCTATTTCTCCATCTTGGCTCAGCAAGTGTAGCTGAAGTTGTATTGCTAAAATGCACATGCCTACACAGGATGCGACTTCATTCTCTGAAACAGTGGTGACTTTTTGGTTGCAATTCTTTCCCAGCTCCTCCCTCCTTTCTTTTGTTTTTTCCTACAGAAGGTCTGTGAAGGAGGAAGAGCAGAGTGCTCTCCAGAAAAACAGCAAACTATGAAAGACCACATGAAACATGTGAGGCTAGGCGTTCCTAAGAGAATACCTCCGGGGCCATGACATGCACCATCTCCCTCCACTCTCCTGCCATGTCCTTCCCTTCACAAGATGGAAAAAGGTAGATACGTTGGTGGATAGTGTAGATAAGATGAGATGTTTTCGAATTGTTGGAGAGAGATAGTACAGAGCATCTCCCTTAGCCCCATCATTTTCATTAGGTGAGATGGGTCGAGAGAGGTAAAGTGACCTGCCAAAAGTCACACAGCTCTTTAGAACCAGGCCATGATTTAGAGCTTCCAATTCAAAACAAACAAACAAACAAACAAACAAACAAACAAAAACAGTGCTGCATGCTGCTGCTTCTCTGTCATTGACAGAGGACATCAAATTTTAGATTAATAATGGTATTTAAAACAAGCATTATAAAATAAAATAAACTCCATATGTCAGTTAGAATAGTCTAAAGTGCAGGTGCAACCATAAGCCATTCCGTGGAATGAAAACACTTCAGAAAGTAGGATAATAGCCAGTGCAAGGATGGCGTGGAAAAATTGGCTACAAGGTAAAGTATTACAAAAGTGGAATTTCGTAAGCAAATAGAACAAAGTAACTTCCTAAACACAGAAATACACTGCCTATAAACTGGGATTATTCGTAACACGTAGATTAATACAATTCACCAAGTAAGCATTTAGAAGTGACAGGTTCACTACTTGCCACTAATGTTTCTGGGTTGGTCCTCAAAACCTGGAAAACTTCCTTGTGCTGAAAATAAGTAAATGTGTACACATATATGAACTTACAGCATCTATTATCTTTCACTCCCAGTCTGGGAAACTAGACATCAACCTCTTCACTTGGACTAAATTACCAATACTTTGACTTAGTATAGCTCATAAAAAAAATAATTTGCTGATGCGGTAGAAACGATACCTTTCGCGAGAAATCTACATTACTCAAATTCTGGAAGAGGAAACAGGTAGGAAATCTGCAGTGCCTACTTCACGGGTATTTTTATAACATGTCCCCTCCCCACTCTTGGCTCTGTATAAGAAACAGTAGCCACTCTATTCCAGGGTTGGATTTTGTGGCTTTTGCTAAGAGAGAATCATTATTCAAAAAGCTAATCTATAAAGACTAGAAGGGGAAGCACTGATATTCAGGTTTGTGACACAGTACTTCTCTTCCAAGGGTTAAGGTTTAAATGCACTCACAATGTCTCTGGGACTTGTGATGATTTGTTTTTACCAAGGAAATGGGGGGAAAAGAGTTTCCAGAAGACCAGAAAATTGTTAAGGACAGAGATAACATTTGTGTCAAGTTAAACTATGTCAGTTTATTGTACAATTAGAGCTGACAAGTTTAAATTTCTGATATTCTTTTAAACTGAATAGGCCAGCATTCAGACAAATACAAGAATGTCTCTCTTTTTCTTGTTCCAGAATTTACTTAGAAAAGTGGTACTTAAGAATAATCACTGTGCACCTGCATTTACATACTGTATATATTTTCTGTAGGGTCACTGTTCCTGTTACAGATATTTAATCCAAGAATACATCTGTGAGAAGTCACTCTTATTTTATTCACAATCATTAAAGCTAATGCTTTTGGTTACAACTAATGAATACAAGTATTTTCGGAAGATACTGACAAAAAAAAAAGTCACGGAATTAGATTAACTATGTGATCTTGTGTCCATGGAGTTGGACTGAATCAGAATGAGACAGCTTTGAAGCAGAGGTTCATTACAATCATAATGAAGCAAAATTGGCATATCATTCCCACCTCTTATTCAGAAATCTGACAAGCACTGTGGCTCACATTTTCCTTGTAAGACGTCTCAGCAACACTATTCCTCTCATTATTCTATCAGACCTCTGGCCAGTGGCTGGTTGACTCACATCCTGAAAACCCTAATAGCCTTGTCCTTACCAGTCTCCTGCTTCTCACACCGTTGGCTAGTTGATTCTAAATACCATGACAACAAAATTATATTCCTCTTGTATGACCTTGATTACATCTTCATATGGTTTTTAACCAGGGCATAGATGGATTAAGAACTGAAACACATAATTGCCGATCCTTTCCAACTTACATGTTTGTAACCCCTTAGGTCCTCTCTTGGCTGTATATTCTCTCTTTCGTATTTCCCAATTATAAGTCCTTCAGCCTTAACAGCCATGTCTTTTACATTATTTTATAAACACTCATAGATACCAGAGCAATTCTATGGCTACATTACGTATGTAGCTTTAACTCATGGTGATTCTATTCCTAAGGGTAAAATTAATGACAATGACATCACAAAATTTTATTCAATTTTAAACATTCTAGATAAAAAATAAATGTATTGGCTTTAAGTAAAAATAAACTACTAAAATTATAAAAACCAATGCCCCCCCTCCCCCACCCAACGTAAGCACAGTGCCTTAGGTTAAAACCTATCATTTCTCGCTTAGATAAACGCAGTACCTTAGACTGGGCTCCCTGTTTCCACAAAGATTATTTCTTTCCTTAGTTTTTCTCTCCAAGGAAGTTGCAATCATCATTCTTAAGGTAATTATCTTTCAAATGATTAAGACACTCTTCTGTATACAAAGCTTTAGGAATGGCCTTGAGAATCCCCTAACCACCTCCGAAATAGTCACATCAAGTCAGAGTTCTAAAAATGGAGTATGTACTCATTTGCCTAAAAACCTGCCCAACAGACCAATACGTGTTAAGCTTCTGATATCAGGGATGCCTTTGTTGTTTTGGAAAACCTAAATCCCTCAACTATTATGGTCCCAGGTAACCATAAAGCCACGGTATTTTAGTTTATATTTGGTGGAAAGGAAAGTAACAGACCGCTAGTCCCTTGAAGTTTGCTTGTCATTACTTTGGTTTGGGAAGCTTACCTTTAGGAGAATATGAGACCCTTGGTACAGAGCAGAGATTTGAGAAATGAAAGAAATTATTTTGTCCGGAAGCATATTCTTCACAAGTCTTTCCTTTTTCCTAAATGTACCGTTAGCCACTTTAAAAATACTAACCCAGCAGTAACCAATAAATAAATAAATAAATAAATAAATAAATAAATAAATAAACAACAAACAAACCAACCATGTAAATATGTAAAACATATTCTCATGAGAGGCAGCATAGTGTGGGCAAAAGAGCTGTGGACTCCCTCTTGAGCTCCAAGTTTCAAATACCTATATCATCATCGATAGTGGATGTTGGGGCATTATCTAACATCTCTGTACCTTAAATTCATCTCTAAAATTATAGACTATACTATCTGATTCATTAGGAGGTTACTGTGAGCATCAAAATCAATTGGATAAATGTGTTAGGTGACACTGGTGCACAATCACAATAAAACAAAATGAAAGATACATGGGCAATGAATCCAAGTGTTTGTACTCTATCTTCCTCAGCTATGGAACCTAGAATTGACTTAATTTTGTTTCTTCCTGCTGGTGTCCTTAATCTTTCTGAAACTATTTGTATTTTTCCACAATCCTTGGAGCTGATTTGGCATCATGTAACATCTAGTTAATAAACCTTTAGTTACTCATTAAAGATCAATGTTGAAAACAAATAAAATATCACTGACCCTTCAAAGATCCCATTAGGTATCAAAAATGAACGTAGGTTACTTTACAACTACTTGTTGCATGAAATTCATCAGCCAGTGTTTGATTTTCTTAGGTTTACTTTTATCAAAGCCAGAAATATTTGTTCTCTTTAACATATTTTTGAGGTGTCGAATGAAATGCTTTACCAAATTACTCTCATTTGTTACTTTTATCCTCTGGTTTTGTAATTACAGAAACCAAACTAAGGATATTTAAAAAAAAATCTTTTTAATGTTTTATTTATTTTTGAGACAGGGAGAGACAGAGCATGAACAGGGGAGGGTCAGAGAGAGGGAGACACAGAATCTGAAACAGGCTCCAGGCTCTGAGCGGTCAGCGCAGAGCCCGACGCGGGGCTCGAACCCACGGACCGCGAGATCATGACCTGAGCCGAAGTCGGCTGCTCAACCGACTGAGCCACCCAGGCGCCCCTAAGGATATTTTTCAGATGGAAATATTATTGGCCCAGGTCTGTCTGCGATTCAGTGGGCACACGCAACTTGAGCTCGCGAGTGCCCTGGCAGCATCCAAAGAAAAACATTACGAGAGTAAGAAGTACCTTCGAAGTGTGCTATTGTCTTTTATAGGAACGAGAGAACAGTTAAGGTAGGACATGAATCTATTATTTTCAATGACTGTTTTATTTTTCATACAAATACAGCAAATTTACAATGTGGTACTACAATCCAACCTCCTTGTGTGTCACGAGCCCTCCTGGGCTGCTCACCATTCCTACTGAGCCTCAAATAACCTGAGTGAGAGTTGACGTCTATATGTCTTAAGGGCAGTGGAGTGGTTTATATTCTTTCCAATTGATCCATGTTAACTGAGAATGGGTTTTCTGCCTGGATTGAGGACAGTCACCAAGTGTGACTAGCATGACTGACAGCAGCAACACAAGTAAGCACTTTAGTGTTTCAGTATGATTTCTACAGTCGAGATGTGATTTTTTTTCCTCTTAGACAAAGATATTGAATTGAACTTCAAAGAAATATCAAAGCATATTTTTGGAGACTTGCCCTAAAAGTTGAATGTTCTTTTTAAACCAGAACATAACTTAAGGAATTCTTAAACCTCACTTTAAAAGATCAGTTAATGTTTTAATCTGTGAGCTTTCAGTTAATCATTCAAAGACGTCATTCACTAGCAATACTTCCCCTTACTATTTTCTTTTTTTCATTTTCAAGAAAGTAAGCTTACAAATAATTCCCCTTCAGAGATCATTTTTTCTTCATGTTAACTATAGGGATTTAGGACACTGAAAAGTGATAATGGAAGAAGATGGAGCATAGTAAGTCACGTCGGAAAGCACGTATCATTTAATCAAGACAGGTTTTCTATAAACTAACTCTCTGTAATTTCAGTACTTTTATATCTGTAACTTGGAGTTAAAGCCCTCAGGCATAGTTGCCCATGTGACTGTGTGACTGGTAGATTCTGAATGCTTAACAATTATTCTGATATGTACTACAGTGTAGAAAAGCTGTATTAAACAGTTTGAAAAAAAAAAGTTACCATCTACTGATCTGGTAGCTGCTCAGTCACTGAATTGAAGATTCAATTCAAGTATATAATTTTAACATATTATCCCACTTACCCTCACCACCCCCACCTCCCAGCACTGCTGCCCAAAGGAATCTCTGTTCAGTGTTTTTCCAGTTTGAGAACGAGTCACATTCTAAGGAGAGTGTCTCAGCTGATGAAGGACGCCATGATTCCTGATGCTCTCTACCGTCTTTCCCTGTGGCTAATGCATGAAATGGGCTTTTCGTACAATGTCCAGGAATCCCTTTGAAGCCCTGGTCAACCAAAGGAAGGCTTGCTGTTGCTCAGCTCTTCAGAGCAGGGGGCACGGGTGTGTGCCATGCAGATGGACACAGGGAGGCTGCGTGGAGAGGAGAACAAAAAAGTCTTCTGAAATGACAAAGACAACCCCATAAAGGTGACTTTTCTCTTCTCAGCCACCGTCTATTGAAGAAAAATAGGTGTTGCTTATTTTATGAAAGTACTGAAATTCTAGAAGAAAAAAATGCATAACTTCACATCTACAATGAAAAACATCTGGTGACGGTTCTGAATATAAAACGTTTTATTAAACACTTAAAATGCATCTTTTCAGTGCTAATTAAATGAATTTAACCCAATTAGCGGATTAAAAACACTTTGTAAGTGCTTGATAGCAGGGCTGCTTGAGAAACATTACACTCCGTCACTTCTTCCCCTTACACGCCACTTGCACATGGCATGAATCATATGGAAGTCTGTTCAATGCTTATTTTGATGGTTTCTTCCTGTTTTTCTTTGCTCTTTAAAATCCTCTTGTCCAACGGCTTGGCACCAGTTGCTTATTCAGGATGCTTGCTAATTCACCACATAATTACTCACAGGGACCCATTTTCAGAATTGAAAAATAGAAGTGGGGAGATCTTCTGTTTCCTGCTGATACAGTGACATATTTAGAAGCAGTTGTCTATACAAGTGTCTGCCTCAGCATGTCCTGCGGCAAAATTCAGCACCAGAAGCACTTGTCCATGCTGCATATTCACCGTGTTTCACACACTCACCCTTTCTGCCAACACCTACTGTGCTTCAACTATAGTCCACTGGACAGATTTGTGGCCAGTGCTCAGTTTGTTTTTCCAACCCTATTCCCTTGTAAGGTAAGAGGAGGGAAATGTGATAAATAAAACTATTCCTTAAAAGAAAAGATCAGGGACAAAAATAACTTCCAGAAAAAGAGTGTTTTGGATTCTTCTGGTATAGTATAGATAGAGTATGGATCTAAAAGACTTTTAAGACTTATTTTTCATCAGGGAGCAGGGATAAAACTCCTGCATATAAGCACACGATTCTGTATAAAATGAATGCCTTCGGTATGCTATATGCTTAAGTACAAATGGCCTATATTCATCACATCCAGCCTTAGCATTAGATAGTTCCTGAACTGACTACTACATTTTAAGCAAAGAAGTTATTGTTTAGGGGAAAAAAGGCTCACATCTGAAGGCTAGGCAGGTTTTTGGGAATAAATGTGTGTTGTGGGATATTTTATTGATGTCTGAGATAATGTCTCCCAAATGCACTTCTCCATTAAAACAACAACAACAACAACAACAACAACAACAACAACAGCAAAAATAACAACAACAAAAATGTATAATTAGAAGGATACTGATTAGAAATTAGTGGACTCAGGCCCAATGATAGACACAAACTTTAAACTCTGCTCAGAAGAGGAAGTTTGTGTGTCTGCACATGCCTGCATATGTGTATGTGTTCCTTGGAACATATACTCAGTTATTTAAAATAAGCATTTATACTGTGTGAAAAATATAGGGTCAACAAGTCCTCATGATTGCCAGACAACTTGGGAGATCTTTTGAATTAAAGTACAGTCATATCCGATGGTCACTGGGAAGAGTTGAATCTTGGCAATTCCATTCATGAAAGAGATGATGTTTGACCGATGCATACTGAAATAGTATTATGGGAGCACTCTGGCCCCAGACTACATGAGAGCCAGAAGAAAAGTGGTGGTTACAATAAATCTCTTTCTTCTGTTTAATGTTAGGTGGAATTTATCAGTAGGCATCGCCACGTCAATTAAGGAACAATCATGTAAGTGATCCAAAATTCTTGGAGAATTTGAAGAAGCAAGTTTTATTTATGTTGTATTTAAAAACATTTTTTTAATGTTTAATTTTGAATGAGAGAGAGAGAGACAGAGCATGAGCAGGGGAGGGGCAGAGAGATAGGGAGACACAGAATGCAAAGCAGGCTCCAGGCTCTGAGCTGTCAGAGCACAGTCCAACAGGGGGCCTGAAACGCATGAACCATGAGATCATGACCTGAGCCAAAGTTGGACACAACTGACTGAGCCTCCCAGGTGTCCCAATGAAGTAAATTTTGAAAGTAGCATAAGATGGTATAAAATGTTTTATGACGTAGTGACAAACTTATTTAAACTGGTGATCAAACCAAATGAGTTGGCAGAAGGATAACTATTCAGCAAACCTTCAGTGATCCCCTGGTTGTTTCAGATACTGCTGGGGACAGGGGACACAGCTAGAACAAGAAAGTTTATCCCCACGATGACGGCAGTATAGTAAATGAGTAAACAAGGCAGACTTGCTCTAAATGAGAACTTGGGAGCAGCAAGATCCTTGGCAAGCAAGCGAGGTATTTCTCACCTGAGAAACCATGTATTTATTTAATTCCTGGGCTTTATGTGGAGGGTAAGCTTGAGAATGGTTAAATGAAAATGGAGAGGAGATGCAGAGGCTGGATTCTGTATTGCCTCTTTGGCTCTGCGGTGAAATAACCAAACACTTAAAAATAATTACAGATGGTGATAAATGCTGTAAAGCAAGGGAAGGGTGTGTAGTGAGAGAGAATAATAGAGAATCAAAGTTGCCAGCAGGTGTTTTCTAAAAAGCAAAGAGAAGGCTGCTCTCAGTGGTCCCACTAAGGAGAGGATTCAAAGAACTCTCCATGCCTCTCTGGCTCACCGAGGAGAGAAGTGCCTTCCAAATTGCTGAGGCATTCAGGAGTGCTAAGTAACTCTCCATTATGAAGTGATACTGCTGTGCCCATTCAGGGGAGATGGAGGGAATTCGAAGCAAAGAGTGAGAAGCTGTGTTAGAGATAGAGTACAACATGTTAGAAAGAGGTTCTTTAATCAACTCTTGACCAGCCATGGGTTGCCCATGACCATCTCTGTTTTGTCAAAAGAATGTTGCCACGCCCTTTTCTTAACACAATCTACAGCGTTCTATCATTATTCTTAAATCAATAGAAATCACAAGTTGTGTATTGATTCATTCACTCAACAAATCCTAATTGGGCAGCCCCCAGTGCGAGGTGCTAGGGAAATAAAGAACGTCAAGGAACTCATAGTCTCATGGGTGAGACACACAAGTCAGCAGGTCCAAGGTGGCAGATGCCATGACATATACGTGCTATAGAGTACTGAGGTCTGGACTCTCAGGGAAGGAGTGGTCAGGGCATGCTTCCAGGGAGAGGTGGCTCCTGCAATGAGTTCCCTGGAAAGGGCATTTTGGGGAATAGGAGCCGGAGTCAAAGGGGACAGAGCAGCACGCCCTGGAAAATCACATGTTCTTCAGCATAATGCAAAGGAAAGGTTTATATAATATAAATCACTACCTGTGAAAATATATGTACTTATTAACTCTGCTCTTTGACTGAACTAAACAGGGATTTGTTTGTCACTGCTCATGGAGATGACAAGCTCATTTCAATGCAGTTAGAGTTTTACTCTCCGAGCATTTATGGCATTATTTGCTCTCTTACATCGATGCTGACAGATGCTTGGTTTATATTTAACCTAAAGGTGGCATTTACAACTGCAAAGACTCTTAATTATGATAGAATTGAAAACATACAGGATTCCCATTACAAGGAAGACTGTCTTACCAGCATACTTTTCCAACTACAAGGTAAACCTAAAAAAGAAAAGACCCAGGAACTATTTCCTTAGGTAAGAGAAATAAGCATACAGTGCGTACAGATTTTCAGGAACCAGAGTAGTGTAATGGTCTCAGAATATTTGTCAAAAGGATAAGATGGAGATTTTATTTTTAACCTGGTCCCAGACATTAACTGCAGGAGACATCAGAAACCTGCAATGTTCTTTGTACACAAACATAGCACTGAGGTAAAAATGATGGGCTAGGCACCCCCCATGAAGGCCAGACCAGCAGGGGTGCTGTGTCCTTCACAACTCAGCCATGAGCAGCTAGTCCCCTCGCAATGCTCTTTCTCCTCCAGCTTGAAGTAAACAGTGGGGTCCCCGAGGGCCAGATACTTCTCTGAAGGAGAAAAATTACTTTGGATGGAAATTTTAAAACGGTATGACCTGAAAACAAAGATCTTCAATTCCGATTTTCTTTCTTTTGTTGTTGTTATTGTTGTTATAAAAAATTGGATTTAAAAACAGAAGAAAAAGCTTAAATAAAAATATATTTCTTTCAGAAATAGCTTTTGAAGGATTATTTTGTTGTGTTTCTGCTGGTGCTTGGAGTATTTATTAGTGATATAAAAATCAGTTAATAAGAAAATAATTTAAATTCATTAAAAAAATGGATACAACCCTGTGATAGTTAATTTTATGTGTCAATTTGGTTGGGTCATGATACCCAGATATTTGGGCAAACACAAGTCTAAATGTCACTGTGACGATTTTTAAAGATGACATTAACATTTAACTCAGTAGACTTTGAGTAAAGCAGATTATCTCCCTAATGTGGGTGGGCCTCATCCAATCAGTTGAATGTAATAAGAGAAAAAAGGCAGACTTCCCCCAAAGAAGAAGGCATTCAGCCTCCAGACTTACACATCTGGGTCTCTAGTTTGTCATCCTACCCTGCAGATTTCAGACTTACCAGGCTAGGGGTGCCTGTGTGGCTCAGTTGGATAAGCATCTGACTTCCACTCAGGTCATGATCTTGTGGTTTATGAGTTCAAACCCTGTGTCAGGCTCTATGCTGCCAGCTCAGAACCTGGAGCCTGCTTGGGATTCTGTGTCTCCTTCTCTGTTACCCATTCCCTGCTCACATTCTCTCTCTCTCTCAAAAATAAACATTAAGAATTTTTTTTTTTTAATGTTTATTTATTTTTGGGACAGAGACAGAGCGTGAGCAAGGGAGGGGCGGAGAGAGAGGGAGACACAGAATCTGAAACAGGCTCCGGGCTCTGAACCATCAGCACAGAGCCCGACGTGGGGCTCGAACTCACGGACCGCGAGATCATGACCTGAGCTGAAGTCGGTCGCTTAACGGACTCAGCCACCCAGGCGCCCCAAGAATTTTTTTTTTTTAATTCAGACTTATCAGCCTCCACAATCATGTGAGCCAAAACCTTAAAATAAGCTTCTCCGTCTCCTTCGCTCTCTCTCTTCCTCTCTGCCTATGTCTTTCTGACTGTCTGTCAATCTGTCTCTCTCCCTTTACACACACACACACACGCACGCACACACACACACACACACACACACACACACTATTGTTCTATTTCTCTGGAGAACTCTGACAAATACAAACCCCCATAGCAAGTAATTCTTCTCTACTTAAAAAAAAAAAAAAGTTTCCTTGTCTGATTATACACCTAATTTTTCTTTATGACTTGCTTTTGATGTTCACTTAATGGAATTATTGTGATTGGGCACAAAGTCCCATTCTTATAACAAAGATGTCTCTTTTGATTCATATTTTATAAAGAACAGATGGTGGCATGGCCCTTCATACTTGAACCCGTAATATACTCTAAGTATGTCCCTATAATCCTAGCAACTCCCCCAAATAACAGTTTAATGTTTCATGGCACATTTATATTCATTGATTTCATACTATTAAGTCTCTCTCTCTCTCTCTCTTTCTCTCTCTCTCTCTCTCTCTCTCACATACACACACACACCCCCCAAGGTATAGGTATTTTTACATTTATCTAATAGATGATCAATGAGGATGAGTCTTGCCCAAATCTTAACGATATAAGTGAATAAAAAGATGGGGGAAAGACATTTTCTGAGCATGTCTCCTGTACCAGACCCAAGAACTGGAGCCCAGAGTCATATCCAGCAGTACCTCCAGGTGTCCTAAACTTATCTCAGGACTAAAACAATGTGTGGCAGAGTTAGGACTGAAATTCACCTTGCTCTTTCCATCACGTCACAATTGCCTAAGTCCAAAACAGGCATTATGGCAATCCTGATGATCTGCTCTGTGTTGCCTTTACATGTTAGTCCAGCAGGAACATACAAACAAAAACATGAGGTGGACACCTCACTTCTGCTTATTTCAAAGTATTAAATTTCTGGATCTTAATTGCTTCCTCCTCATTTGGTACTTAAGAATCTTCCCATCTCTTACTCATCTCTTCTTAAAACAGGGCCTGCTCTGACCTCTTGTACATGCGTGATCCACTTAATATTTATGAATTTCCTAGCTTGTTAGCTTCTTGGATAATAACATTAACAACAGTAATAACCAACATCAACATAAAGCAAATTAAATAAAGAAAAAAAAAGTTAACATTTTTTTCAGGACTAAATACCAGGCACCATGCCAAGAATCTGATATGCATTATTTTTTAAAATTCTTAATAATCTTGTGAAGTGGGCCTTTTTTTTTAAATTTTAGCAAAGAAGAAACACAAAGTCAGAGACATTAATTTGCACAAAATAGCTGAGCTCAAAAGTGGCCAGACCAGCATCTAAACCAAGGGTTGTCTGATTACAAGATATACTTTTGGCCACAGTGGTAGTTAGGATAAAATATTCCTTTATTGTGAAAAGTGGTTTAACCCTGCAACCTTTCTTCTTGACAGTTTTCCATGGTTTTTAATAATAAACAAGAAAAACTGACTCTTCTCTTTATTAGTCAATAAAACATTAATAAAAAGTACAAGGGGCTTCTGCTGAATTTGAAAGCACAGCTTGTTGAGGCCTGTATTGTCACTTTCAAGTAAGGTTTACTGCATAAGAGCCATGCAACAATGACTGGTCTTTGACAGAGCACACACTGGAAAATCCTGGAAGAACAGACTGTCCAACTGGAGACCCCAACGTTCTCTGCACCGCAGCCCCTTCTAAAGATAAGCAATCATGTGTGGTAATGGGCACGAGGGCAAGCAGGTTACACCACCGCAGAATGTGCCTCTTCAGCACGTGGATTATTTCGACCTAAGACAGCTGGGGCCCTGGAAACTTAGGAGGAACTTCTCACCTCCCCCTGAACTGCCTAAAATAATTTAGATGGGGGCCTATACCAGGAAGAAAGCTATTCCCAGAAACAACTTAAAAAAAATTTTTTTAATGTCTACTTATTTTTGAGAGAGAGAGAAACACAGAGTGTGAGCAGGGAAGGGGCAAAGAGAGAGGAAGATGCAGATCTGAAGCAGGCTCCCGGCTCTGAGCTGTCAGCACAGAGCCCGACACAGGGCTCGAACTCATGAACTGTGAGATCATGAACTGAGCCAAAGTCGGAAACTTAACTGACTGAGACACCCAGACACCCCAATAATTTATCCTGTATTAATTTAATTTTTTTTTAATTTTTAGATAGAGAAAAGGAGAGTGTGCATGGGGTAGGGGCAGAGGGAGACGGACGGAGAGAGAGAGAACTTTAAGGAGGCTCCACACCCAGCACAGAGCCCGACTTGGGACTTGATCTCAGGACTCTAAGATCATGATCTGAGATGAAATCAAGAGGCAAAGGTTTAACCGACCGAACCACCCAAGTGCCCCAATTTATCCTATATTCTAGTACCCCACCCAAAGGCTTCAAGTTGCAGGTGTTTGTTTGAGTACAAAATCCACAGTACTATACCAGCAGAGAACACACGTTTGGACTGCCAGCAATGGGGTAAGATTTGTTGTGCAAATGCAAAATCACAGCCTAGACCCGATAGGGCCTGTGTTACTCACTTCAGAGCTGGTCAGGTAAGTTAGAGGAATGATGTAACACTCTGGAAAAAGCAAAGTTATCTCAATTATTTCTATAATAGACATCACTGAATAAAAATAGTTTAAATTAATAAAATGTGACAAGTATGTTAACAAAAAATAGACAAGTATGTTAACAAAGAAACAAAATTATAAATGCTTTTAAAAGTGCCAAATAACCTTTTAAGAGAACTGAATGAAGAAAAATAGTTTAATGTTCTTGTAGCTTTACATAAAAGAAAATAAATGAGCTTTGTTATTTGGGCACAGTGGGCTGAAGTTAAATTTTAAAATGCATATAGTTTCTAAGTTCTAAATGGTAAAATGTATGTTGGTAATTTGTGGGTCCTTAACATCATTTTTTTTATCCTAATGGTGTAAGTCAGTTTAAATTCTATTTTTAAATTGTTTTGTCAACCTCAGCCCAAAATACTTCTCTTGTGTCTCATAAGAGTCAGTTTCTTCCTAATTCCAAATGCTCCAGATCTCTTAGCAACTAAATATAGGCAGTTTTGATTAAATCAATTATAGGCAAACTATCTAAAATTAAAAATTAAAAAATAAAATAAAATAAAATAAGTGAAAATAATAAAAATTCTCCTCTGCAACTATAAGATACACTGCAATAATTAATTAAACAATTTTCTTCTTACAAGGTTTTTTTTTCCTTAGGGAATATTATTTTCCCTAAAATAAAGCTTGAAAAACACATGAATATAAATCAACATCCAATACTAAACAGAGGATTTAATGACTACATGTACAAAATCATAGAATGTAATAATAAAGTAATATTTGGTGTCTCTCAATATCCAATTTAAAGCACTTTATAAAAAACACTGTAAATGATATGAGGTCAAAATTGGGCTCAATGTGCATAGATTTTGAAATTTAGGGTTGTTTTGAAAATTACTTCCTGATACTTGATTTGGTCTCTGGAGGGAAACACAAATACGAAATAGATAACTACTCTTAAAAATACAAGAGGGTTTCATTAATGGCCCCAGTACTGATTTGCCTGAAGTTAAGGATTTTTTGTCCCAGAGGCTTTTGGTGACTGAGGTATGAGGCTGGCATACCTGGCTTTTTAATGGTTATATCCCTCTTAAAATCTGATTCACCCTAAAGGCAATGCTATTGGATTGTAATTCTGCAGTTCAGTATTTCCAACCATCCCCCATTGGATGTAAACTCACCTGGGGGATCCTTGTGAAGAAACAAACAAAAATACAGCCTAATGGCCCTCTAATGTCTGTTAATGATGTGAAGTTCCAAATCTAAGTCAAAAACTGCTCAAGTCACTTAGGGACATTTAAAATTTTGAGGTCACCAACTTCAAAAGCTTTTGTAACTTCCAGAAGGTTCAAAAACCCTAACTATAGGCCAATATATTAAAGGCATAGAGCATAACATAATGTATAATAGAGGCACTAAATTATATATCATTATACAAAGTAAATAAAAGGGTAATGGATATCTATTTGAGTAACTTTCATTTAAAATGAAAAGTGATTTAATTAAATAAATCTATAGAATGACCTTGAGAGAGTAATCTATGTTCCTGATTTTCAAAAAGCAACATGCCATTATGAATATGGCATAAGAATTATGCATGTATTTATGTGTATATACATATATATGCATACACATATACACATATAAAATACACGATAAGGTAGATAGAGGAAATGCCCAGAATCAGTGAACAATTTTTCTTTTCTGCATTGGATTCAGATGGAACTGGCTTCAGAAAACTGTATGTTCTATGTGTGAGCATCGCGACTTTGGGTAAATTAATTAGACAGGCAGAACTCCAGTTTTCAATTCTGTAAAGTTTGGAATGGTAATGCCTACCTCTGAAAATCATTGTGAAGTTTGTTAAAACACATAAATAAAATCACGTCATCTAATACACAGAACATACTGGTGTCCAATTAATATGCTTCCACTCTTTCTTTTCTTCCTCCCTGACATTTATCTTTTTGTGTCAAAATTATTGAAGGACAAAACTATCACAGTCCCTAGTGAATTATATAAAAATGTGAATATACACCCAACATATTAAAAACATTATTTAGCATAAACATCACCTAGTGTCACTAGTGAATATTAATTTAACATTCTCTAAAAGCTAATAATCAAAATGAGGGGTTTTACTCACTTTAATATGATAAGAAATGGACACCTAAGCATTAATGTTGTATTCTGGGTATGAGAGTCAGTAAATCTATCTGAAAACTCTTTCATATGGTACTTATTTAGAATATTTTGTGAACTTAATTAACAGTTATTCTTAAAAAGGAGAATGCCTTTTTTCAGACATTATACCCACTGGTAGGTGACTGCTTTCTCTTCTCAGCATAATTTGCTGTGAAAAATGTGGGGGGGGGGGGTTTCTCTGTGTAGAAAGTCTATCTGCCCTCTAGCTAAGTTTGCTTCAGTGGAAATGAGATCCTGACCACTGGGCTGATGGATGTACACATAACTGACTTGTTCAATTCTAATTTAATTCTGGAAATCTATCTCCTTTATGACTTTAATTTTTCTGACGTGAAAACATTCTATCTTTTTAGGCTTCCATTGTTTCTGCAGAACAGAAGTATTCTCTTGGTGGAAGGAGGGAGAAAAAAAAGCAGTAAAGAAGCAGCAATAAACAATCCTGCAAAACCAATTTTCACATTGGCAGAAAAACACAAGAACTCCAAATAGCCATAACTTGAAACAGTAGCAGATCCTTGGCAGCGTGTGATTTGAAATTATTAATGAAAACTTTCACCACAAACATGCACATCTCTTAGTTTCAGGGGACTTGAGCTTTACGCATAAGCAAGAGTCTAAAAGTGAATTAGACCAGAAGAGAGAAAACACAACTTCAACTCTTAGCAAAGCTACAGTGATAGCCTTTATGACCACAGCTGAAACAGACTCAAGAAGGTGTTCATTTCAATTTTCTATACTATATAGTACGAGAAAAACAACAACAAAAGCACAAGGATGATTCTAAGAGAACTCTGTCTACATTTCTTTGTTTATTCTCAGTCTCTGAGATGACCTCAGTCTCTAGCTTTCCAGCTACATTAATAGTTAGGTTGTTTAAAGAAGTGTTTTTACTTGCCTCTTACATCACAGATAGCTTATTAAAAATTACTGAGATAATATACCTAAAGTACAAGACATTCAGAATAAAGATGTTAAGCGAATGTACCATATCATGATTTTATTTTTTGCTGTGAAGTGTATGCATTGCTTTATTTCCAAACATTAGGGAGTAAACAAAACATATGCATTAATTTTCCTCTATTTTTAATTTTTTTTTTTTATTTTTTGAATGTTTGTTTATTTTTGAGAGAGAGAGCGCGCGCTTGACCGGGGGTGGGGCAGAGAGAGGGAGACACAGAATCCGAAACAGGCTCCAGGTTCCAAGCTGTCAGCACAGAGCCCAAGGCGGGGCTAAAACTCAGGAGCTGTGAGGTCGTGGTCTGAGCCAAAGTCGGAAGCTCAACAGACTGAGCCACCCAGGCGCCCCTATTTTCAATTTTTTTGAACACACTGCTTGTGGTTGACTTGACTTGAATAGCAGGATGAGAAAAGACAGCTCTAGCCACACTTTGGAGGCACTTTTTAAAAAGGGGAATATTATAGCAACCTGTGGCTTCTTCTGGTTCGCTTCTTTGGTTTTCTTCAACCCTTCCATCATATCAAGAATGCTCTTTATTCATTTTTTGTTTCTCTTGGCACATAATTTTCACTCTCTTTGAAGCAGACTCTCACCACCTCTTAAAATTCTATTGTTCTTTAGGCTCAGTAACCTATTGACATGAGCTTCCTCTTTTACAGTCCCTGTGAAATTCTCCTTGAGGGAAAAGATGAAGAGAGAAACTTATTTAAACCAAAGCTGATTCAATGATTTCCTCAATTAAAAACTCCAGAGCAATGCAAATATCCAGTCACCAAGTAAATCAATACTGTGATAATGTCATATTATTTTGAAATTTCTCAAACTGAACTCCTTATACATAAAACCAAAATTAATTTGGTAAGAATAAGCTAATGGTTTAAAAGTCCAGAGGATCTTTTCTATTTTGTCCCCAACTAGTTTGATCCTAGCAAATTTTCTCAGCCAGGAGAAATTCAGAATTGGGAAAAATGAAAGATCTTGTATTTTTTTCTTCAGGGAACAGTTTTATGGTGATGCTTTTCCACTATGTGGCTTGTTTTTTCTGCCCCAAGCCAATGGGCTTGGAATGAATGTAAATGAGGGGTACCTGGGTGGCTTAGGTGGTTAAGTGTCCAACTTCAGCTCAGAGCATATGATCTCATGGGTTGTGGGTTCGAGCCCCGCATTGGGCTCTGTGCTGACAGCTCAGAGTCTGGAGCCTGCTTCAGATTCTGTGTCTCCCTCTCTCTCTCTGCCCCCTCCTATTCATGCTCTCTCTCTCTCTCTGTCAAAAATAAAATAAACATTAATTTAAAAAAAATTAAAGAAAAAGAATGAACATAAATGGTATAGAAAACTGGCAAGGCTAGATCTAGTTTTAATGACAAATCAAATAGCTCCTTTCACACTTTAGCTATTCCCATAGAATTGATAATTCTGCAGTGACAGTGAAACTTTCTTTTAAGGATGTTCCTCAATAAGGATCTGCAAATACGTACCTTTTCATATCTGCGGAATGACTTGAAAAAGGTTTATTCCTTTAAGCTAGGCATTTTTCCTAAGTTATTTACATAGTCTATTCAATTCTTACGGAAAAACTCTAGCCACAGGTCCAACTCTATCCCCCCATTACAGGCAGATGTTGAGTGACCTGTTCTAGAGTAGAACTTGCCGCAAGTAGCTCATAGGTAAACAGACATTTATTCTTTTCCCAAATCTGAACTACTAGAGATTGTTTATGCTAGGTTTTCTGCATGTAGTAATACTGAAGTCCAAATGCCAAATCCCTGTGGGGTTTATACTATTACCTGAAGGGAAATTAAAGTTTCACAGGATCGTGATGATTTTAGTTGTCCTTACATAAGAGCAGATACCAAATCTGTATTCTCATAGCAAAATGCAAGTACTTTGAGATGATTAAGAATTAAAGTGCACATTCAAAGATACTGTCACTTATTCACAGGTGACAATGACTTGCTTCAAAAGAACGTAATTACTAAGTTTAAATGTTTTTGCTGCGCCAAGTGTGGTACAAGGAGCAGTAGCAGTGGCCTCCCCCGGAGCCTTTAAGAAAGGTTGACTCAGTCCAGCTTCAGATCACCTGAATCTGAATCTGCATTTTAACAAACCCAAGGCTGATTCTCATGCACAGTGGAGCTTGAAAGGCACTGATTTAATTAATGACTCTGTTGATTTTGGGTTGTACAAGTGACCCAAAGAGAAAACAAACATCTTATATCTATGTGCGTCCTGGGGTACGAGGTATGCGCCTGCACTGAGCTGGTTTGCTAAAATGACTCCTGCACTAACAGGCACAGGACTTTTGTGTAGCGATGGTCGTAAATCTCCAGAATGAGGGCACGGTCAGGGCAGAACAGAGGCAGAATGGAGGAGCGCTTGTGGCCCCCACTGCACTCAAGGGAGACATAAATATGCACACTTGAAGTGTGTGTTTACATACTCTTTGCTAGCAGCTGCACAGGCCGCAAGTGCCCACCTTAGTGATCGAAGTCTTGGTAAAATTGAAAAAAAGAAAACTCTTGCTTCTTCTGGTCTGGGCTGGATGGGGACGGCAGGCTCATCACTAACGTTTTCATAAATTCAAAGGAAGAAACTTGACATGATTATTTCTGTGAAGGAAAGAACTGTTATTAAAACTGTTAACTCATATCTCACTGGGATTAAAATTAATCTTTTTAAAAATGTTTTATTTATTTTTGAGAGAGAGAGAGAGAGAGAGAGAGCAGAGAGAGAGGGAGACACAGAATCCAAAGCAGGCTCCAGACTCTGAGCTGTCAGCACAGAGCCCAATGCGGGGTTCGAACTCTAGGACCGCAAGATCATGACCTGAGCCAAAGGTGGGCATCCAACTGACTGAGCCACCTGGCGTCCCCAAAATTAATCTTACCTACAGATTATTAGATCTCCATTTTACGGAGCAAGTCTCACATCAAGGTTGACTAAATACCATTTAAGAACGTGTTTCAATTTTAAAAGAAATGGCAATTCTGTTGCAAAATTTTAAGCTCAAGGACTGCTGCTATTATATTTGCAACACATTAGAAAATTAATAAAACATAACAATTCCTAATTTAAACAGAGTTCCTACTGAAATAGTTAAATGCATCTTCTACAGCTATAAAGATGGACAATTATAATAATCATCAAATAATTTAGACTTACAAAATACCTAGTATATGCTAGATGTTACATGTATTAACTTATTTACTCTGCATAAACAGGACAGGTGCTATTATTACTCTCCTTCTATAGATAAAAAAACTGAGGCACAGAGAGGTCAAGTAACTTGCTTGAGGTCATAAAGCTAGTAAAATTGAGTCAGGATTCAAACTCTTTTTGTCTGTCTCCAGAGCTCATTTAATCAAGTTTCACACATCCATTCTGATGTGTTTTTGGTGATCAGAAGGTTCTCTTCATTATTTCCAAATAAGCAAGAAAACATGCAATAAACAAATAACTCACAACTGAATTACTAATATCTGAACAATTACTAATATCTGTAATTGGTATAGATGGTAACTAGTACTTAATTACACAGGTAAAAATAACAGTTGAACTGCATATGTTCCAGGAAGGGTAAGTTTCTGAAAGAATACCAGAGGACAAGTGTATTAACTTTATATTGCTAATGTAACAACCTATCCCAAATTAATGGCTTAACAAAATCCATTCATCCTGTCCCAGTTCTGTAGGTCAGGAGTCTGGGTAGAGTGACCGAGCCGGGTCCTCTGCAAAACAGAGGGATCTGCAGCACCACAGTCCCCTCTGGAGGCTCTGGGGATTAATCCACTTCCAAGATTACTCCGGTTGTTGGCCAACTTCACTTTCCTGTGGTTGTTGGGTGGAGAACACTGTTTCCTTGATAACTGTCAGCTGGGGGCCATGGTTGGCATCTTACGGTCTCCTACATTCCTTCCTCCCTTGCCCCTTCCATCTTTAAATCAGCAACAACATTTGAATCCTTCCTCTACTTTAAATCCCTCCAACTTCCTCCTCAACCCTATGTCTTTGGGCTCTGGCCAAGGAAAGTTACAAGCTTTTAAGGCTCTATGTGATTAGATTGAGTCACCTACGTAACAGAGGAAAATCTCTACATATTAAGGTCCATAACTGAAGTTACATCTGCAAAGTCCCTTTGGCCATGTAAAGTGACATATTCACAAGTTCTAGGGGTTAGGGCATGGGCATTTGGGGGGAGGAAGCATTCTGCCTGTGTCACTAGGCTTAGAAGAAGTGAAGGATGGTAAGGGAGCCCAGACAGCCTAACTGGGGGACCAAAAATAAATTTTGCGATCACCTAATTTTGTCTAACATAATGCTCCCCTCTCACACATAATCTTTAATTATTTGCTTTATGCAAGACAATGTCTTCAACTATTTACCAAATATTCATTGAAATGAATATTGTTGAAATTCATAAAAAAAATTGCCCTTGTAATTTAAGCCAAAAGTATGCTACAAAGTGTCAGTTTCCTCATTAACTTTTGTCCAAAAATTACAAACTGGATGCGAAAATAAAATCTTTTCAGTTTTGATCTCATGCCACATATTTTTAGCACAATCAAGTGGATGTAGAGACGACATAGCATGGTGAGGAAATGTGAATCTTACCACAACAACATAAACAACTGCGCTACTCAAGTCTCAAGCGAACAAGTGTGATACGTTTCACATTTGCATAAATGTAAAAACCATTAGAGGGGGCAAAATAAATTTTGGAGTTCTGCCCTTAAGCTCTCTGATAGCTTTCTATTTATGATGTCTTTATTGTTTGAGATACTAAATATTGTCATTACTAATTCTCTAAATATGCCAGGCTTGCCGCTGTGGTTATTAATGTTTTTAACTGTCCCTTCTGTAAAAACCGTGCAGCTTAAACCAAAACACACATGCACATCTCCAGAGCAGAGGACTGACACCGGACTGCTGACACATGAATGGGATGCTTTGTCTAACTAACACAAAAATGCAAATGAATTTCAGAGAAAGAAAACTGAGGAGTTCAAAGGCTTTCTTGATTGCCTTCTTTAAAATGCCAAGAACTTAAGCTGGCCTTTCTTATCTCCCACTACATGCATGTGACACTTTAGGAGGTCTTTCTTATTGTGCTATAATTCAGGGATTGTTCCAGCTCTGTGCTCCATGCCTGTTTCCAAAGGGCAGCCCGAGATGTATAATTCGGGTAATGAACAGCTGCATAATTTAAGGGTCGAGCTAGTAGGGCACTGTTCCTTATTTGTGTTGCTTTAGCAGTTGCCAAGATGTTCCGGGCCTATTTAGGAATACAATTTTTTGACTGCTTTATTTCTCTCAGATGATATATGCTGGGATTTGGTTGTGTTCCAGAAAGTGAATTTTATCAGCAGAAGTACCAGAGCAAGCTTTTCTCTCATTTTACTCCAAAGGGCAACAGCACTGAGCTATAATGAGGTAATTTTTTTTCCAGCCATGCACACTCTGTGTTCTGTCAGGCAGGCTTGTTTAAACCTAGTCCTGTCCCTTTCCAAAGCATGATAGACTCAATCACCAAGCTATCAAAGGCATTTCCACACTACATCCCTCTCACACAAGGCCAATCTTCTGAACGTTGAAAAGGGCCTGGCAGCGAGGCCCTTCAAGATGAAGGCTGCATGCTGATTAATCAGTTGCTTTTTTATTCCATCTTGGCAAGTATTCCCTGTTTGTAAATAAAAGGTTTACCCTGAATTTCCTGTAAACTCAGAAACATAAGGCTGATTTGGACCTTAGTCACAGAGCAAGAACAATGCCTGCTGTCCAGCCCACAGAGATGTGCAATGTCCACGGTCACAAATACTCCTTAACATCTGGAAGCATATCCCAAGTATAAGCTAATCTGAAAACAATTGTCATCTCCTAAGATAGAGCAGAGCAGGCTGACTTAATTTTTTTTTTTCCATCTCTGTTACTTTAACATTCCCCATTTTGGGGGTGAGATCCCAGTGAGCATATTTGCAAAGGTATTGGAGTTTACCCTACGCAATAAGCTTGTGGGGGTAGGGAGGAACATCAATAAAACAGGAGATCTTTTTTTCAACAAATAAATTAGTGTACTCTCTCACTCGTCAGATGGTAAATAGCTAATGGAAAAGGAATGTGACAGACCACAAGGACTAAGAATTGTCTGCAAACTGGCAGGCGCAGTGATTTGCAGATGACCCAAATTATTTTCAGGCAGTTTGGCACATCTCTATTTGTCACATGTATACTACCAAGCCAATTGCATTCAATTAATGTGGAGTATTCTCCTTTTCTTAAAGTGGGAACAAAACAGCAAGCATTTCTTGATTACTCTCAAACACCCCCAAACAGCAAGACTTCCAAGCCTCTTGTCACCATTCACCTTAGGTTATCTTTCACGATGAGCACAGGACCACTTAAAGATTCATTCTTGACTAGGGATTTTGGTGCATACGGAAGCATGTCTGCTGTATGCACTGAGTGTATGAGCTCCAAGGGCTTAGACAATATGGTTCTTGAAACAACCTTCTGCGATAAAAATTTGGCATTTTTTCTTCTCAGTTTGAAAGCAAGGTAAAGAGGCTTATTTTGCGAGAGGTGAAACCCTCTGAATCAATACCAGGGGTTGACACTAGGATATAAACCCATCCATCACAAGGCGGCCATTATAGCAATGCCTCACAATAGGGTCCATGCAGTTGGTGGGGCAGCCTGGGTACTTAGGGAAATGCAGGAACGAGAGTTTTATTTCTAAAATCCCTTCCTCAATGAGGCAGAATTCATGAGCTACACAGTCCAGAAAATACTGGGTAGGAGCCCTTGCTTCTAGTCCCAGCTCTTTCCCCACCTGGCTACGAGTCAGGTAACCTGTGTAGGTATGGTTTTACACACCCTTCAAGTGAAGAATTAACCCAGACAAATGCAAATGGCACCTCCCAGCTCTAGGAATCTATGAATCACAAACACCCACAGAAGGGTTTTTATTAATTCCAAATGAATGCATAAAAGTCAGAACGGCTCATAACAAAAGCAAACAACCAATAGGCAAAAGAAAAATGCTCATTTCCCCCAAACACAGTCATTTCATTATATTAAATTTAGGATTATGGGGGTACGTTAACTCTTTCAGGCCTTGAGGGCTTTTGTGTCACGACAACACCTCTTTACAACTAAAATTGCACTATGTATTACAATTATAAGTTATAGCTAGCTATATAAATTTTATACACGGATATAAAATGTACCTGGCACAGGAAATTTAAGAATGTCTCTAAAGAAAAATATATTAAAGCTCCCGTTCAATTGCATACCAAATGTATTTTAATGTATTCATGTTTCTGAACATATGTAATACACAAATAGAATGCAATAGTATTTTGCATTTACATCTTGAATTTTAATAGTTTTAGTGAGTCGCTCTGTTTAGATGGAAAAAAAGATCTTTAACAGTTACAATTCCCTTATCATTCAGTGTACTTAAAATGTATAAATGTTTCAGGCCTTAGGCTATGGTTGAGACTGCAAATTAGAAACCAAAACAAATGTCAAAATGGGCAAAAATGATTCTACCACTCCGTATTGCCCCACTCCCAGAAAACTTGACTCCTGAAATGATCTGCAAACAAAATCCATCACATGTCCTTTCTCCTGCCCACTCAGTGTGTCTTCCACCCTAATTGAGACCTAAGATACTTTGGGCGCTTTCTGCCCCTGCGTTCATGAATTTCTTTCTGGCCGCACCAGCCCTCTTGCCCTGGCTTCTCCCCTCCCCCCATGAGCAGGCATTTTGGGTCCTCCTGCAAGGACCTTATAAAGCCTCGCTCTGCTGACCTGCAGTTCTGGCCTCCTTGCTAATTCTTTACCCTGCAAAAGCCTCACCCGTCTGCTTCCTTTGCTTCTCTCTGGAGCTGCCAGCTAGGGCTGGAGCAACTCCGAAACTGGTGCTGACAGGCTCTTCTACAAATCTGTGCTGTTCAACCTCCACTCGACCCTCCCTGGTGTTCAACAATTCCTGTAATGATCGCTTATTGACTCACGGGAGAATTCAACATGGTAGCTTTTCTTCAGGCCTCAGTTCGGGCCTAAACGCTTCATTCTTGGCAAATGACACCATCTGTTATTTAACGGAGAAGCCTTGAATTGGAGCCTTACTTTTCTTTATCTCTTCCCTTTACTCTCATTCCTTTTCTTCATTAGTCTCTCAGAGAAAGAACCTCTACCCGGCTTTGCCCCTAACCTTTCACCTGTTTTCTTTTATTTCTTCTGCTGTCACATTCCTGGGATCTTGCTGGTGTACCGCACACCACTGGATCTTGATCTGTAAATCTTCACCCACCCTCCCTGACCAGACAAGACACAGTTCTGTTCAACTTCCCCGTCTGCAGATTTCTTCCAGTGAAGACGTAACTGCCCTGCCGCCAAACAAGAAACCAAATTCAACAAGGAAAAACACTTTCCCCTAACCTACTGCTCTCTCTCTCAAGTGCTCACATGGTTGTAATTTACCTTTCTTTTTGCTACCAAGTTTCTCTAATGATTAATAGCCTAAGGCCTAATAGATTCCACTTCCACATCACCTTTCAAAGTCCTTGCAATCAGCACCCTCCCCCGACTAAAATTATTTTTTCAAGGTCACATTTGACTTCCACGTCAGCCAATTGCGTTTTATTTCCTGCCAGCCATGCTCCTTTCCCTCCTTCCAGCACTCCTACAGCTTATCAAGCCCGTAAGCTTCCACCTTCCTTGTGCATTAGGAGTTTCAGCCTAGGATTCAAACCTTGTGCACATGTATCATTCAGATAGAAGTGGGATGCCAAAAGCAATGGTGACCAAACACATTCGTGCATCAGAGCAATCTGGAAAATAGATTCCTGGGCTCACACCAGACCTCCTGATTCAGACACTGCAGTGGTGTGATTCTGAAGTACTCAGTTTGTCAAGCATGGATCCAGAGACCTGCAGGGATGAGGTAGCTACAAGAGGAAAACACCTCCTCATATGATAACCAGTAGGCAGTGTTTGCTGGAAGAAGGATGCTGAGGCATGCTGGCTCTCAGTAAAGGTTTGCTGAAGAAATAAATTTATGAATGACTGCCTTGGCTATTAAGGAGAGGCCATGATTTAACATATAATCCTGCGTTTTTTCACTTTTTTTTGTTTTCTGTCCAGTTCTCATTGTCTCAGGGATGACAAGCTATTGCTATTTGATATTTAGGACCCAGAGCAGAAATTATTGTGATCAACATAGAGAAGGTGAGAGAAGGTTTCCTCCTTCTTTGGATCAGAGTGTGGCACTGTGCTTTGGAGGAGATGGAAAATGTGTCATAGCTTTGGCACATTCAGAACTCTTTGCACAGCAGCAGTGCCCACAGCCCTGGCAGGTCTCGTAGCATCCGACATGCCAGGGGCACCAAGTGCCAACATCTTCCACAGCAGCTTATGGGAGTACCAGGGCTTTGGAGCAACAGGAGAGATGGTATTATCAGCAGTAATCCCAACAGCAGTGGTGCTACTTTTACCTGGCTTAGCCAGTGGGGGAAATTTGGCCAAGTGGATTACCAGAAGAGGGCCGAAGAAGGGAAATGTTAAACACCAGTTACAAGCTGCAGGAATGGAGCCCATGGAAGCTTCATGTCTTGCAAGGGCAGAAGGATTAATGCTAAGGAACTGTTGGTTCTTATTATCAGCTTGATTACCTCTTTATCTATAGATGTGTATGGTCAAAAGAAATCCTCGACATTAAAAATACTACAGAGTCAGGGGCACCTGGGTGGCGCAGCCAGTTAAGCGTCCAACTTCGACTCAGGTCATGATCTCACAGTTCATGAGATTGAGTCCTGAGTCAGGCTCCATGCTGATAGTATGGGGCCTGCTTAGGATGCTCTCTCTCTCTCCCTCTCTCTCTGCCCCTTCCCCACTCACTATCTCAAAATAAATTTTAAAAAAAACTTAAAAAAATATTATACAGTCCTGGTTCTATTGATATTGCTCTCACTGATCCTCTACTCTTTTAAATCATTTTTATCATACCCTTAAATTTCAGGCATTCCCAAGGTACTTCTGTTGGTCACTTCACACTCTACTTGCTCACTGATATTATCTAATCCCACATTCAACATAATCTCTATTCATATGATACTCAACTTATAACTTCCAAACTTGTCTCAGCTCTGACCTCCAGATTCCTAGATCAGTAGAAAATATCTGACTTGATGTCTCATGTATACTGAGTCAACTCATCCTAAAGTCAATTCATTAGCTTATGCCCCAAACTTCTTCTTTCCGACCCCCAATGCATATTGCATTGCAACTTCCTCTATCCGACCCCAGTGCATACAACAACATCATATTCCCAATTATATAGGTATGAAATCTTCAAGTAATCCCATCCCTCTTCACCAGGGCACTACACAGTTAATCATTTCCTTTTCTTGAACCAGTATATTACCTTCCTTTGGTTTCGAGCAAACACTCTGCTGGAGTTCTTCCCTGACATCACTGCCCACTCCTCCTCCAATTTTTTGGTGATGGACTACCAAGTGCTGAAGTATTACAAGGCACAGTCCATAGTCCTTAGACCTCTTCTCTTCTCTAATGGTATTCATGGCAGATGGAATCTCATATAGTCTCAGTTTTCTCTTGTGTATCTTAGTCAGTGAAAAATCAATGCTCCTGGTGTCTCAGGATGAAAATCTTATAATTATTTCACATAACCATCTTTTACTCCACCCCATGTTCATTGCACAGTCGCATTCTGTGGGTCTTCGTAAGTAATCCGGGGTCTGCCACTTCTCTCCATGTCTAGCACCCTTGTCCAAATTGCCATCATTTCCTGCCTTGATATTACAATAACCTCCTAACTGGTCTTCCTACGTCTTATTTCTACATGTATTCTTCAAACACAATTAGAGAGAATCTCTTGATCTTTATGTCAGATTGCGTCATTTTTCTCTTTACAACTCTCCTAAAACTTCCATTTCACTTTAATCACTAGATCGATCATTGACAATGTCTATGCTACTTAATAGCTTTCAAAATATCATAGGCCAAAATGCCACTTGCCTTCTTGACAAACTTCATGGCTAATCTTTTCTCATTTACATTGTTCCAAGGAATACATGACCAAGAATATGGGTGGTGTAACCCATAGGATAAACACTATAATATTAATAATCATAGAAATTAAAAAGAGCTATATCAGCAATAATCATTCATAAAAAACTTACTTCAGTCCAGACACAATACTAAACACTTCACATGTATTCTCTCATTTAATCCTGTCTACAATCCCATAATTTAGTTGTTAAAATCATCCTTCTTTGGCAGAGTAGCTGAGTTTTGACAGATGAGCCCGGCTTGGCCAGCTATATTTTGGGTAAGTTAATTTAAAGAGTACTAGAAGATAATGGTATTAGGATAGTAACTAATAATGGAAGAGTAATTTGAACCACATTATACCTTCATGCCAGGAGTCTCCTATGGCTAACAATACCAAAAACTACCAGTAATGAGGCTACTTCTGTTCTTTCTAAGAAATTAGTTGTATATTGTATATTTAAAGTAAGGAGGTAGTAAAAGAAAAAAAAAAGGGTGTATGTTTGATTTATAGTTATCCTACGGGAAAAACACAACTACAGTTGACCCTTGACCAATGTAGGGGTTGGGGCACTGAACCCTGTGCAGTTGAAAAGCTGTGTATCACTTTTGACTCCCCTAAAACATAACTGCTAATGGCTTACTGCTGATCAGGAAGACTTACAAGTAACACACAGTCGATAACACATATTTTGTGTGTTATACGTATTATATGCTATACTGTTATCAGAAAGTAAGCTAGAGGAAACAAAAATGTTATTAAGAAAATCATAAGAAGAGCGCCTGGGTGGCTCAGTTGGTTGAGCATCCAACTCCTGATTTCGGCTTGGGTCATGATCTCCTGGTTTGTGGGTTCGAGCCCCACATCAGGCTCTGCACTGTCAGTGCATGGAATTCTCTATGTCTCCCTGTCTCTGCCCCTCCCCTGCTCATGCTCTCTTTCTCTCTCTCTCTTAAAATAAGTAAATAAAACTTAAAAAAATTCATAAGAAAGAGAAAATACACTTGCAGGACTGTACTGTATTTACTGGAAAAAAAATCCATGCATAACTGCCCATGCAGTTCGAACCCATGTTGTTCAAGGGTCAACTGTATTTACTTTATTCAAGGTCAATATTCAGTGAAATAATGGAAAATGGGAACAGCATTCCCAATTCTCAAATATTTTTGAGTGCTATTATCACACACTGAGCTAAGTTACTACATATTACCTCATTTATTTAAAAAAAAATTTTAATGTTTATTTATTTTTGAGACAGAGAGAGACAGAGGATGAACGGGGGAGGGTCAGAGAGAACGGGAGACACAGAATCGGAAGCAGGCTCCAGGCTCTGAGCTGTCACCACAGAGCCCGACGCGGGGCTCGAACTCACAGACCATGAGATCATGACCTGAGCCGAAGTCGGAAGCTCAACCGACTGAGCCACCCAGGCGCCCCCATATTACCTCATTTAATCTGCACAACACCACAAAGTTTATCTTGCTTTTACACATGAAGAAACTGCATTTGAAAGAGATTAGCTGACATGCTCAGGACCATAAGGCACAGATTCACTGAATAAATATATTCCAAGCTATATCTTCTTAATTTTGGCCTAGTTTAATTCCTCACTGTAACAAAATAAATACAAAACAAACTGGCTTCACACTATACATTCCTTTCCTATGTCGCATCCTTTCCCTCAAAGTTGTAATTGATGCTACACATGGAAACATTCTCAAGAGAGCTGCTTAACTTTAATCACAAATAAATAGCGACTAAAGATACTTCCATTTTGCCTTTGTTTGTAAGCCACCTAATTAAGAGGTTTCTCTGAAATTGTCCACGCTTGGGCATGTCATAATTCTTCGTTATGCCCTATATGATAGTAGGGTCTGCTTGGGCTGCCATAACAAAGTACCACAGGCTGGGTTGCTGAGACAACAGAAATTTATTTCTCAGTTCTGGAGATGGGAAGTCCAAAATCAAGGTGCCAACGAGGTAGGTTTCATTCTGAGGACTCCTTTGGCTTATGGGTGCCAACTGTCTCTCTGTGCACTCACCACACCTCTTTCTTTGTGCTCTCGTGGAAAGAGAGAGGAAATGCGTGAGCTCTCTTGTGTCTCATCTTATAAGGACGCTAATCCTACCAATCAGTGCCTCATGCTTATGCCCACATTTAACTTTAATTATTTCTTTACAGACCCCATTTCCAAGCACAGCTACACCAGGGTAGGGCTTCCCATAGGAATTTTGGAGGGACAAAAATATTCAGGTATAATAAGAATCCATTTTGTCACTGGTCCTGTATACATGTTTTATAACCAATAGCTGGAAGTGTTTCCAGAAGGTCACAATTCCAAAATAAAACTGCTAGTTGACGTGGATTGTCACAAACATCTGGCAACCTACAGATGGATCACATTGCTGTGGAACACTAAATGGATTCTTCCATTCGGATCCATCCATTAAATGATAACCATGACCTAATGCACAGTCGTGATCAATACAGATGTACACAGTGGCTGTAAAACAGCCTCTCTAACCAGGGAGGGTAATCCTCCATTTTACAGATTTGAAGAGCCAATCAATTAAACACTGGATAAGGTCAAATAGTATTGATTCAAGATTCAATGAAATCTCTTCCTTTACCTTCCCCTGTTTTGATTTTTTTGTGTGTGTGACCTAAGTATGGTTTCTTTAAAATACATTTTTACAGTGGCTGCACTTCCATATTGGTAGAAAGTGAGTGGTCCTCAAACATAATGATTCACTGGCATTGGAATCTATAGTGTTATAAAACCTTGAAGGCATGAAAAGGTTGAAAAATAAAAATATTAATGCCTAAACTTCAAGAGCATACTTAAGAAGTAGAATTTAAGAGATGCCCATTGCTAGCGGGAGGTAGGTAGTCTATAAATCAATTGAGACAAACAACTCCCTCCAGTGTATCTGTGAGTGTTGAAAATAAAACAACGTAAGGATATTTTTAATAACGAGCTTAAGTGTTCTTCATTCAACTCTGATTTTTGACACAATTTCAGACTACTTCCTGAAAGTGCTCTTGGTACTTATAAGGCAAATTTTGTCTGCACTTTATGCTTTTTTCTGTACCACGTTCGGTTCTACTGACACCTCTTTTTGCAGCTGATAACCCTTTTCGATATCATCATCTAAAGTCACGTCTTCTAAGCTTACTCAATATGATGATGTTTTCATCTTCCTAAAAATGTAATAAAATAGTGTTTTGTAAGTGGAACAAATGCATTTCAGAGCTCTGTCTGCATTGGAGTCTCAGATACTTAAGTACATTCCTCTGTCTGGAGATAGAACTGTTTGCTGCTGTATTTTTATCTAACTGTCTCCAGGAACTAGTAAACAGAGAATTGTAAATATTGCATGCTTGGAAAAATTCCACCTGGCACAAATCAGTCACTAGGTGGCTGAATATTGTGAATGGAAACAACTGGCAAGAAGGAAAATCCTCTTGTTAGAAGACAGCAGCACACAGTGTTCTGTTTCGAAAACAAAAATTTGCTTTTAGGAGCTTTGATAATGTTTTAACAGAAACAACAGCCCTTTCTCTGTTTACTCCTCTCTTGTGCTTTCTTTTTAACCACATGAATTTTGAACTTGGTTGGAGTGGGTTTTCTTTTCTTTTTTTTAAACTTTACCCAAAGAGAAGCTAGAGAATACAAGATTAAATATCAGGTTCCCTCTTATTTTCCGGATTTATTCTGTAGTTGGAAGTCTCTTTCACATTATTATTTTAAAGGAAGACATTCTTTAATCAACTCAAAAAAGCTGAAATAAAATATGAAGGCATTTAATAGCACAGCAATTCTTAAACTCTAATGTGGCTTTCTCTTGCTTTTAAGATGAAAGTGAGTTTTTGTTTATTTATTTTAAAGTTTACTTATTTATTTTGAGAGAGAGAGAGAGAGCATGAGCCGGGGAGGGGCAAAGAGGGCAAAGAGAGAATCCCAAGCATACTCCATGATGTCAGCAAAGGACCCGACCCACGGCTTTATCTCAGGAATCTCAAGATCATGACCTGAGATGAAACCGAGAGTCAGACACTTAACTGAGCCACCCAGGCACCCCATGTTTTGTTTTATTTCTAATGAGAAAAATTATATGTGCAGAGATCTTGAGAGTGGCATATTAAAAATCTAATTTCCTGTCTGTTGCAAAGCTTTTACTTAGAAAAAAATTGACATACTTCTTTCCCATGTGATTAAAGAAGTGTAGAAAGTGACAAACACTTTAGAACAGAAATAAAAGTAAGAAAAAAATGGAAAAGAGAAACAGTTGCTTAAAAAATGGAGTTTAAGAATGTCATACTTATTGAACAAGATCATATGTGGAAAGGCTTTCATTTTGACAAGGATGGTTTAGCTAAGTAAAAAAAAAAAAAAAAATGCCCCTCCCTCTTTCTAACACCATTTAGGACCCACTGCTTCCACTAGTACATTTCTATAGCATAAAACAGCTACCTATAATTTCCATATATACTTCCCTCATTCCATCCCAGGACTCATACTAGTCAAACTTTAATATGCATATAAATTGCTATGATGCATATTCTTCTTAGTAAGTCTGGGGTGGGGCCTAAAAGTCTGCATTTTCTTTTTCTTTTTTCTTTTAAATGCTTATCTATTTTGAGAGAGAGAGAGAGACAGTGTCTAAGAGCACACCAGCAGGGAGGGACAGAGAAAGAGAGAGAGAATCCCAAGCAAGCTTCACACTGTTAGAGAAGGGAACACTGGAGTAACAAGGCTAGAGTATAAGCTGAAGGTTAAGTTTCTCCAATACAGTCTAGAGGCACATTTATAGATGAGTCATTGCTTGATTGTGCATAGTGGTTTCTCACCTTATAACAACTTAAACCAAGTGAATACTACATTTTAACTCTCCAGCTGGAATAACAAGCAAGAACAGTCAATCTTCCTTATTCACAAATTCTATATTTTGAAATTTAACTACTTACTAAAATTTATTTGTAATCTCAAAAGTCAATGACCATGCCTTTGCAGTCAGTAATGGACATGTACAGAGCAGTGGAAAATTTGAGTCACCTGATGTACATGTTCACAGCTGAAGTTTAAAATAAGGTGACTTTCTGCTTTCTTGTTGCAATTCTTACAGTGTAAACAAGTGTCCTTTTGAGGTCTATTTACTGCCATATTATGTTCCATTTTTTTGTGCTTTTTTTTTTTTTTTGGTGATTTCACTGTTTAAAATGACCCCAAGCATAAGGCAGAAATGCTGTCCAGTGTTCTTAAGATCAAGAAAGCTGTGATGTGCCTTACAGAAAAAGTACATGTGTTAGATAAGCTAAGTTCAGGCATGAGTTATGGTGCTGTTGGCCATGAGTTCAGTGTTAATGAATCAACAATATATATTAAATGAAGTGTCTTCAAATAGAAGCATGCATAAAACAAGTTCATATATTGATTGTTTGATGAAAACAATGTGACCAGATGTTCATTGGAACATAACCCTATGCTTCCCCAAAGAGCAATTCAGTGTTGGCTAATTTAGTGTTCATGGTGACTTTATAGAATACTACTACTAAAAATAACAAGAATTGACTTTACCTTTTGTACTATTCTAGGAAAAAACTTCAATGGAAACATATATTCCAAATTGATGTCCCTCTTGACTATAATATTCCTTTTTGGGTGTCCACTCTAACAGACTCTCAAGCTAGATATTTCCAAACTCTTTTAAGCAGTAAAAAATAGTTTATTAAATGAAAGGTTAAGCTTTTATGGAATTGTTGAAGCTTCACAGAAACTTTGCATTTTAAAGGTTAGCTTGAAAACCATTCTTTTGAAAGAATCTTACAGTTTAGGCATTTGACAAGGTCATTAAGTTCTACAATATGTTTCCTCTTCCAACTCCTGTCTTTGCTAAACCAAAATCAGTTTTCTTCAAAGCTCCTCTACAAACCCCTTAACAGGTTCATAGCTCTTGTTCTACAATTATAATACCCTATATTTATTTTTCTCACCAATATATTTTTTTGGTCAGTCCTTTTTGCTCAAAAAAAGAGAGAGAGATTGAAAATTCATCATCATATGAAAGACAATAATGTAACTTGTTTACAAAAGGCAATTGAAACAAAGTACAATAACAAAGATGATGTGTCAATACCATTAACAGTGACTGTGTGGGGTCCAGATAGACTAAGTTAAGGACTATTTCTTAAAAGTAAAAGGAAATCCTGGAGTGGTAGCCAAATCACTTACCACTGAACAAATATATGTTCAGTACCTGCTATGTGGGTTTATGCACGAATTCAGTGTCTTGTTTAATTCTCACAACACTCCTTTGATGACAGGGCTACCTTATGAGGAAACTGACACACAGTGCTTAGGTAATTTGCTCAAGGTCACAATTAGTACATGGCAGAAGTAGAAAACAAGCCTGGCAATGAGCGCCAAGGCCCCACCTTTCCACTTTGTCCTCTTGATCAGGAAAAAAAAAAAAAAGAATTAGAAGGATAAGAAAGGCATGTCCCATCACGATGGAACTTGCAGCTTCTCAGAAGAGAGAAAAGAAGTACAGAGTATCACAAGGAAAAATATGATCAAGATTTGAGACAAATTAAGCCAAAAAAATAAATTCAGAGTACCCACCCAAACTGTCGTAAAGAAGGTTGCATCAAGATGAGCTTTGGTGAATAGGCAAGATTCAGATGGATAAAGAGAAATGTAGACAGCATTTCTAGGAAGACGAGTAGAGAGAATTACAACAGACAAACAAAAGTAGAAAGTTTGAATGAGGACATTGATGAAATCAGATTTTCTGAATCAGAGGATTTCTTCAGGGCAATGTTAGGGAGATAAACCTTGAAGGGCAAGCTATTAGGAAAACTGAATGTTTTCCAGGTGAAGGTAGGGGGTATATTGTTTACTCTAACAAAGATTAGCCACAGATGCCAAAATGAATGAAACAATTTATCAATTAATTCTTTGAATAATTTAAACCAGCAGGCTCTCAATCCTTTATAGCCAACTTCAGACTCTTCAGGGAAGGTAGATCACAAACATAGGTACACATTTGACAAGGTGTTAACATGCAAAGATTCAACTTCACATGATCACTTCCTCTCAGATGTCTATTCCCTATACTGTAAGACCACAAAGAATAGAAACTATCTCATAATCAATGTTTATTTGATCACTGAGGTATATACCTTGATTAAAACTCATTTGTTTCCCTACAGATGAGAAAACACAATTTAGGTGACTAAAAACAATTTCTGCACTAGACACACACCATTAACTATTACCACAAATGCCTTTCAAGTGTAATCGATATCATATACTTTTAGGTTCTTTCCTGATATTATTCCAATAAGTTTATCAATGGAGAAGGCTCAGAAGATTTTTTATTTAATTGTCATAGTAATTGGAATAGATGCATTGCTTCATAACCAGCATGAAAATATTCATCAGTGATATACTCTGAGCAATGCAATATGACTTATAATACTATTTAAAGTTAAATTTGATACAGTGTAAGCAATATAATTAAATTGCTTACCAAAATTAAGTTTACGTTGATGATTATGTAATGATAATACTTTGATATAATTTTATAATCTCCCTTTTGCAGCATATAGTAAATTATTACTCACATTAACTTAAGCAAAACTACTGATTAAAGGAAAATACTGATTTTATCAAATGTTAATAACATAGTCATTTCTATGTCAGTACGACACCTTTGGCAGGAGGTTAATTATTTTCAACATTTTTATTAGTCTTTGTCTAAAAGTATTTAAAATGTTAGAATGAATTTACCAGATTTCGTGTAGCTATTGTTATATAAAAACAAGACAGAATTCTTATTAATATGTATGTTGTTTATAAAAGGTCCTTCATAAATTTAAAAATTATTTTCAAAGTAGTTAAATTCACTTTTCTAGGCTGAACAATTACAAACTCTCATTTTTATAAAAAATAACCAACATATATGGAAAATGGTTTTTTTTAGAACGCCCATCGTTTTTCGAATGTTGACTTGGAATGAATTTATTTTTTATAAACTATTACAAAACAGTTAATTGGCAACTGGATTTCAACATAGTATAAAACCTGATTATGCAAGTAAGAGAACAAATCTATCTCTTCTACAACAAAATAAGTGTATGGTACATTATGGGCTACCTCTATCTTCCACCTAAGCATTAGTCCATTAGTCTCAGCATGTCTCTTTGTTTGCCTGTGCTGTTTTTCATGGGGACAACTGACTCTCTTGCAAGGTGATTTATAAATAGAGGTCTGTAAAATGTTAACATACAAAGTGCCACATTTATTTTCAGTTTCATTTTAAATGTTACAAACTTTGTTTTTGTTTTTGTTTTCACAAAGCTTCTTTCTCTCCCCACTATGGTTTGGTGAATAATTTTTTTCTCTGAAGTCACGTAAATTAGTTTTAATTTCAGGCAAAAGACAATTGCTAATGGCGATTTCATACTATACTGGCTTCTTGGGTCTCTTTTTGGCTACTTTCAAGTATAATCAAGCCTGATGGGTATCACAGAAATAAAATAAAACACTGAAAGTAAGACAGTTGACATTGAATGATATAATTTCACAGTTTCATCATAAAATTGACTACATTTCAGATGCCTAAAGTTTTAATTCAATACCTAAAAGCACAAGAAAAGCATTACATTCTTATTGCATCATTTTTCGTCTGAAAGGCATTTGAGTCATTCGGAAGGTTTTTTAGTTTGAAGGAATGTCAGCATTCCACAAAGGCTGTTGATATTCTTCATTAGCTATAACATAGTTAAAATCTAACACCTGCAATAAATCAAAGTATTGGAAGATTGCATTAAAACTTATGACAGTTTCAGAGTTTGGTGGGTGTTGGTTGTTTTTTCCTCCCCAGTATTCCAGGGTCATCACTCATAATAGTGAAAAGTATAGCATAAAGGGGAAAAAATTCAGAATGTTCCTAAAAATAAAATAGAAAGCCCTCAGGAGCCCTTTCAGAACAACAATAAAAAGTATTGCTAGCTGTAAAATTTGTAAGCAGGTTCCATCCTGTCGGCACAGAAACAATGAAGATGAATTACATTCTAAGAGAAACACTGAGACTGTCTGGTAACATAGTGGCAAATCTACTACAGTGAGGACAAAGCACAACTATTTCTTCAGTGTCTTAAGTTGAAGGTTGTCTGAACAGGGCTGGGTGAATTAAATGGTAACAAAGGACCATCTTTAGAAATGATCTCTTTAACTATTCAATTCATTCATCTGGCCACTATTTGGGCTATTCGGTTTTCAGAATCTCTGTTATTACCTCTGAGCTCATAAAGGCCAGTATGTAATTACATGGGTTAACGGTATAAGCATGTGTACTTTTAAAATGTAAGACATGAATATGAGTTAGGGTGATGACAGTTATTTATATCTCGTATACATATCTTTAGGTGTGATGGAAAAACAGGTTTGAGGTGTGTTTGGCTAGCTCTAAATAAAGGTGCTTTTGTCTCTCGGGTAAAAGGACATTAAGCTACGTGGTAAATGTTGGCAGCTGGTAGGAAACGTTGGGGAGGACCCCACGGAGCTCTGCAAAGCAAACCTGGTATACAGAGACTCATCTGTACAGGAACTAAGAGTCTTGTTTTGCATATGTCCTTGTTTGATGCCCTGGATATTTGTGTGGTAGCTGAAAAGACATGCTGCTAAAAAGGGAAATATATGGATAGGGGTTGTTTTGCAAAAGCTGATGCCCACCTTGATGGCAGGTTGTAAGTTTATTAACAGACTTTCCATATCCTAAATCAAGGTCAGCGTATGCAAAATCAAACTCACACCACAGCAGAAATAGGGAGAGTGTTTATTAAACCTTAACTGTGATTCTCAGAGGATGTTTTGGTGTGCAATATGCCTACCCTCTCCTAAAACAGCTTGGCTTTTAATTTAAATTTAAAACTCAGAGGTTTTCTTTCTTAGGTGTTTATGAATGTTAATTAAAAGAGACATTGGCTAGTTTGAGCAACTATTTAAAGTCTTTATTTGACAATATTTGAAAGTTGCTTTCCTTTTATGCTGTTATTCAAATTTTCTACTGGTAAGTAATGAATGTGGCTTGAGTCAATTGTACATTAAAAATTGAAAGTAATATTAGGTTCTCTGGAAATCACTGAAAATTGCCATAATTCATGTTCCAGAGTCTAGATGATTGATTGCATTAAAGCAGTAGTGGAATTCAAGGTGAACTGAAATAAATGTTAAATGAAGGTTCTTTTTAACCTCATCAATACCTTTCTAATACATCAAAATTTCTGAGTTTGAGGTATGACTAACAGTAACCAAATCTCAAGCAATTACCCAGCACTAGATATGGTATTTGTGTGAGTACCTGATAATCTCCTAAACCTATCCTTTTCCCAGCTGAGCTAATTTTTGATGGAACACCATTGAGAACAATAGGTCACTCAGAGCAAATGAAGTGGGGCTGCCACTGTGTTCCTCAAGCGCTCTCATAGAGCCCAGGGTTGGATGGCTGATGAGGTAATCTGCATAATAACATGGCCCTAGTGGGTTTCTATTAAGTCAATGGAGCATTGACTGTCTTCAAAAGTGCTACTGGCATCTATGAAGTGGACTGGATCTACAGACCCACAGTGCCTTTACTCCACTGACAGGAAGAATTGCGCACTAATCCCATAATTACACCTCTTTACTCCTCCACTCAGTTCAAATTTTGTCTGTTGGCAGTAAAATAAGTAGCATTCCAAGTGTAATTCTAATTAAATGAGTTAAAATACATTGCTCTGATTATTTGTGTGTGTGTGTGTGTGTGTGTGTGTGTGTGTGTGTGTGTGTTATGTGGACTAGATATGTGTAAATCATTACTAACTCAAATTAATGAATTTTAATGCAAATATACCTAAAATAATACACAGTAGTATTCATATGGAGTTAGAAACAGATGAAAATGTGATCTATTTAGGAAGCAATAAATACAATAGTCTTTCATGGCGTTAGTTTTTCTTGTCGAAATAGCATTCTCTTTTTAAAGATGTCATTCCTTTGATATCTCCAGTGTCAGTAAAATCATCATAAAAATGAGATTTCAAAATTGAGTTCTTAGAATGATTTTAGAGCATATATTTCAAGATGTTTGCCAAGTTCAAGAAAGGAGTAAAAAACAAATGCCTACCACATAAATTCAATTTATTTTATATACTGATCACCAGAATATACATTTTAAGGTAAAATAAATTTTCACCTATAAATTGCTCAGAGCATTGGATTTTTAAAAAGGCATATGCTATAGCACAAGCTTATTAAAAAATGTGTAGGTTTATGTGCAGTGATAGTGGCCGCCTCCATTAGTGTTCCAGCAGCCCTCCAAAATCCTTTATTTAGCTGCCTAATGTGCTACCATTTATTGGCTTATGCTAACACTTAAATTTCAAAGAAAAAATCTCTTAATTTTGTAATGCCAGATTTTTTAATTGATAATATTTTGATTAAATTAGGCAGAGTATTATTTTAAATCCCTGGTTGAGATATCAGATTCATCTTCTTCCTCTAATCATTTTGGAAATTTTAACTGATTTCCATTAGAATTTCTATGGAGTAGTAACTGTCATTAGAAGGCACTTTAATAAACATTTTAAAAATGTTATTTACAACATTTAAAAATGGATAGAGTACCTATGTGTTTAAACAATAATTTAAAATCTTTGTTTTAAAAATTTTTTTAATGTGTATTTATTTGTGAGGGAGGAGACAGAGGATCTGAAGCAGGCTCTGCTCTGGACAGCCCAATGTGGGGCTCATACCCAAGAACCCTGAGATCATGATCTGACCCCGAAGTCAGACACTTAACTGACTGATACACCCAGGAGCCTCTAAAATCTTTCATGAGCAGTTAAAACTCAGTCTCCCTGAGACTGAGCAGTTAAAACTCCCAATTCTCCCTGAGAATAGGGAGCTATTCTCAAAGTCTTATCACAGTATGATTCTAACATTCTATGGACCCGACTGGGATTCTATGGGTGAAAGCCTCTATTCATCGTGAGAAAACTCTATCCATGAATATGTCCTTCCTACATTTTCTTTGTATGAAATAGAATGATTAAAATCTTACAAGTTCCTAGAGCTGACCAATATACGAATGCATGTTTCTCTTCCTCTCTCTCTTTTCTCTCTGTTTCTTTCTCTGTCTCTCTTTATAAGGATTTGGTTACACACTGAGCGGTGTGTGTGTGAGTGTGTGTGTGCACATGCGTGTGGACGCGTGTAATCTTACAACATATCAAGACTGACCAATTGAGGTACAAAGTGTAAAAAAAGGACAACCATATCACATTCTAATTGCAGCTCTTGTGCTAACTATGGGCAATATCTTATGCAACTTAAATATTTTATCTAGTTTACCTCTCTCTTCACTTATAAAAAGAAATTTATGTAAAGATCTTTATATTTTGTGATTCTTAAGTGTTACCAAACAATCCAAATGCCTTTAGATTTGTTTTATTTATCATCACCTTAGCAGATCTTTTTATTTTCTCCAATGGTAAAATTAAAAATACATTTTCATGTTTCCTTTAAGTCCTTTGGCCAAAAAAAAAAAAAAAAAAGGATCAAGATTAAGATTGTCTACTGGTATAATCCAACTTAACATGACCCAGAAAGCAATCGAGAACTATACATATCAGGTTCAATGGAAATAAAAGGATAAACCATGAAATTAGAATAGAAAATTATAAAATAGAAGTTTGGTATGGAACTAATATCTTTGGGGGTTTACTTCAAAAGAAATACCCTTAAAATCTGAGAGAAAATTATGAAGATTACTCCAAGTCCTCCTTGCTTATTTTATAGATTCAAGACAGACTCCATAGTAAATTCTATAACTAAAATATGTGAAAGCCAGATGGCAGAGTTCAATTTTTACTGACTTCCATGAGAAAATGTACTTAAATATGAGCAACTATATTGGTACATGTGAGCATATTCTGTTCATGCATTATGCATTCTCTTCCGCATGTCAGTGTGTACATATTTCCATGAACACACGTTGAGGTTTGGAATAATGATGTTGGGCCTACTACTTTTGCAGTTTCTAAAGAAACAAATTTTCTCATTTCCTTTTTACTTTGTGTTTATTTTATTTAAACACATATTCATACAGTGGAGCAGGTTTGGTAAACTATCGTTGACTTGATTGTCTACAAATACACGGACACCTTTAGCCATGGAGCTGAAGGGCGGTGGAGGCCCTAAATCTTCCATCATGGATGACTATTTGGTCAGTCAAAATCTTCAGCAATCCTCCATCATTGGAGCTATAATATTGATGGTAATTGGTAAACATTTAAGATGTTTATACTGAAAAGAAGATGATTTCATTCCAACAGCTGTCTGAAGCATGATCTTACCCAGCAGTAAGTTTATTTTTTTTAAAGTCGGCTTTGCAGAACTAATATACTTAGGATATATGGGGAAATGATTAGGAATATCTTCTTTCTACCCACTGCATTAAATTGCCTAATTTTCTGACAGCTAGAAATACATTACCAGAGGACATAGAAAATAGAATGAAATAGAGAGTGAAACCCTATGCAGATTAAGGAAAGAAAAAATGATCTCTATATGAGAAAGAAAACCTTGGAGGGAGGAAATAGCTAGATACTGCTACATCCTTTAAATATGTGAGTCAAAGATTGATTTTCTTGCATTCTGCAAAGTAGATGCAAAGATTATGCTGAAAACAGGAGAGAACATAATTGTACAACTGCCAATGTGAATTGAGGACTCAAGTCGAATAGAGGCTCTGCTGCTAACAAATTTAAAACCAGGGAAAGGCTCAGGAGGTATTCCTAACAAACTCTTCCAACCTTTTAATTCTGTAGCTCTGTACTTCAGAAAGGATGGGTGCATCCTCAGATACAGTTTTTATCATGAATGCCCTTTTGGAAGCACCGGCCCTTCTTTCGTCATAAAAGGGAGTAACACAGAAGGACTTAATTTCTTTCATTTTATACTACACACCGCTGTTCGCTACCTTCCTTTACTCTATTTTCTGGCTCAGCACATTGCTGGAGTGAAGCCCCTATAGCAGGCAGGGAGCAGAACGACAAGGTTCCCTCTTGGAGAAATGTCACCTAATGGCTCTTGTAGTCCAAGTGATGTGCCACCTCTGGAGAACACAGTTGTCTGACAGTTATTTCTGAGTCATCTTGGTGTATTTGAAACACTTGATTCTCTTCCTTAGACACTTGTCAACATGTGCAGATGATGTTTTAACTGGCACATTGTCACCAGCTACATGAAATCAGGAAAATCTGAGTAGCTGTGAAAACTGTGACTTCCAATTCAAGTAAGAATTAGAGTGCTAGAAACAGAAACAGACCTTTTTCAGAGTAGGTATTATTTTTATTCCTTTAAATGTGTGACTATTGTGTTAATAGATAATCAGTTGGATTTTTTTTTTTTTTTGAGAGAGAGAGAGAGAGAGAGCAAGAAAGAGCTTGAATGAGCAGAGGAGGGAGAGAGGGAGAGGGAGAGGGAGAGGGAGAGGGAGAGGGAGAGGGAGAGCGAGAGCGAGAGCGAGAGCGAGAGAGAGAGAGAGAGAGAGAGAGATAAGCAGGCTCCACGCCCAGCATGGAGCCCAAAGAGGGGCTCAAAGCCACGACCCTGGATTCATGACTTGAGTTGAAACCAAGAGTCAGACGCTCAAACAACTGAGCCACCCAGGCACCCCCAGGTTTATGTTTTCATTTCCTTTGTCTTTCTTGCACCATGGCAGACATGAAGAAAAGAATGGTGCTTATTAAATTAAAACATAGAGAAAAATGATAAAATGGAATTTTTTTGTTGTTGTTTGGTATGTGGATGGCATGTACATATCACTTAGATTCCATCTCAACTGGCCTATGATTTTTCTCTTTGCAGTAACAAATTTTGTTTACCTTTGAATAGCCAGTGCCTAGTACAATTCCTGATATATTACCAGGGCCCAATAAATGTTTATTGAATGAGTGCTATAGTTATTTGTTGTAAAAAATTATATAATCCGTATATAGATTTCATATAATCATATAGGAGTAGTAGAAGGTTACTATAAAATAGTTTTGCAAATTTTAAAAGTATCACTTTGTGATTTATTATAATACTTTTAAAATACTTTAGGGGCTCCTGGGTGGCTCAGTCAGTTAAGCATCCGACTTCAGCTCAGGGTCACGATCTCGCCCTCTGTGAGTTCAAGCCCCGCGTTGGGGTCTGGGCTGATGGCTCAGAGCCTGGAGTCTGCTTCCGATTCTGTGTCTCCCTCTCTCTCTGACCCTCCCCCGTTCATGCTCTGTCTCTCTCTGTCTCAAAAATAAATAAACGTTA
This sequence comes from Panthera uncia, assembly GCF_023721935.1. Classification (NCBI taxonomy): domain Eukaryota; kingdom Metazoa; phylum Chordata; class Mammalia; order Carnivora; family Felidae; genus Panthera; species Panthera uncia. Next base: position 39,923,329 of record NW_026057576.1, read on the forward strand.
AAAAAAATTTAAAATACTTTAAAATGTACATGTAGTAAATTTATTTATCAAGGTATACTCATATTAGAATTCATCAAATCAAAATGAGGAGACAAATAACAGCAAAGAGAATCTATGATTTCTTCCTTGGACTTCAGATTCAACGTGGGTGACTTACAAGGTTCTTGCAAATTCCATAAGTTCATGTTAAAAAATATTTTTCCTATCCAAGTTACTATTTTTATTATCACAAAATTGACCTCTACAGAATTAGAAAGTTTGTTTCCTGATTATAATCATTCTTTAATTCTATGTATGTATCACCTGATGCCAACAGATTATATCCATGAAATAAACATGTTACCTGAATTTATTGACTAAAATAATCTTTTCTCAACAACTTTTGGGGATTGTCTGGGAGGCTCATTTGGTTAAGTGTCCGACTTTGGCTCAGGTCATGATCTCAAGGTTTGTGGGTTTGAGCCCAGTGTCAGGCTTTGTGCTGACAGCTCAAAGCCTGGAGCCTGCTTCAGATTCTGTGTCTCCCTCTCTCTCTGCCCCTCTCCCACTCGTGATCTGTCTCTCTCTCAAAACTAAACATTTTAAAAAACTGGTACTTTTCTCTTCCATTACAATATCTTACAGGTCACCCTAACCCAGACTCCATCTTTTTGTGAAATGATACTGAAATGGATTTCTCTCTCTTTTAAAACATCCTTAATAACATTTTCTATTTTTTAAATTAGTCATGAGTTATCATATTTCTATTAATGTCTTGACTATTTTTTAAACTTTTATGTGTAAGTATACTATTTACCTAATGAAATTGCATGTTCCTAGAGGGAAGTGAATGCATCATACTTTTAATTTCTCATAGAAGATTGCACAGTTCTTAGATCAATGTGTATACATTCCTAGATATATAGTATCTGAAAAATATCAGCTGATAAAAATAGCAGAAGCCCAATAATTGATTTCATTATAATCCAATGTACCTGGATAGTGTATATAATTATAATTAAATGACCTGGCTCATCCTAAATTCTTTTAAAAGTATGTGGTAAAAGCAGTCTGACTCACAACTGTCTACCAAAAATCTACCTCAACTATTACATGCACATTAAAGCGCAGCAATTCTCATAAACTGTGGTTATGTTTAACAAGGTTCAACACTAATCGTAATTTTACTTTTGATGTCACACGTGATGTATAACAGAACTTATTGTCACATTCTTTTGTGCTGCTGATTAGCAACTTTTATTTTTTCAGGATCATATATATGTCTACCCCAACCAAACCAACATTAAACAAATATTATGGAGGTCAAAAAACCATTTTATTTTGCTTCCACTGATAAGAATGTTTTTCTGTTGTATATTCATTCATTTCAAAAAAAATCATAAATAACTGATAGACTCATTCTAAGAAAAATTATATGCAAAGAAAAAAAGCCCAAACATTTGGAGTGGGGACTGATATATAATCTATGTCTACACTGGTACAGAATAGAGGTTACAGTATACAAACACAGATGGATGCATGCTAGAAAATAGTGAAAACGAAGTCAGATTTATAGTCTAGTTACAGTAATGTGTCAATGTCAGTTTTCTGGTCTTGATATTGTAGTTATATTAGATGTCACCATTGGGGGAAGTTCAGGGAAGGATACAGAGGACATTCTGTACTATTCTTGCAACTTCTTTGAGCCTATAATTGCTTCAAAATAAAAAAGTTTTTGAAGGTAAAATAAAAGACACTTATTATTTTTTTTTAAAAAGAAACAATTGTTTAAAATAAATACACATTTAACAACCTTTCTTTGTCAACTAAAACATGGCTTCAATTCTAAATATTGTGTTGGCATTGCCATTATAGGGTGAATCTTAAAACTCAAATGTCACTTTCCAAGGAAACCCTTTTAAAAAAGCATTCTTGACAGGTTAATTGCAATTTAACATCAAGATTGGAAAATTATGGGTTCAAAGGTGACCAGTGAAAGGAAGAAGCTTCATGTGACCTTGTAGTAAGAAAGAAAATAGTGTGCCTGGGGAACTGACCAGCAGAGTCCCAGATGATGGAGCGTGACAGGAATTTACTGAGACAGTGAAACAAAGGGCTATCCAGGAAGGGCTTTTACAGGTGTTTGAACTTTATTATGATGAGGAGAAATCATTAAAATATTTTTGATGACATGTAACAAAATTTGATTTAAAATGGTAACTCTAGGAACTCCGTAATGCCTCGAAAAGGTGGAAAAAATGCCAGCATAACATAATCCAAGACCAAAATCTATTTTTGTACAACGTCAATGCAATGCTTACAGGTTATGTTAAATCTCTACATCTCTTAAAGTCTCATCAAGATGTCAAGATGTAAATATATTTTTGAAACACAAGTAGAATGTTTACATTAAGAATTTTAAGTGACAAAATTAAATATTTAAAGTAAAAATAAACTAGGTATACAAAATTTAGTTTAAAAAGGAAAGAAAAAACAATGGACTCTATTGTAAGAACAATTAAATTTGACATTTCCAGAACAGACAGTGAACCCTTTATTAGTGAACAGACAGTTAACTCTTTGTTAACACCACTGAGTTAAAATTTGACTGCGAAAATTAATTTGAAAGCATACACGTTTGTCTTCCTTTCACTGAAGCATGTGCGCCGTATATGTTCTAGTATTTTCAAGATTAAATAAAAATATGTGCCCAAATTATTTAATATAGTGTCAGAGTAAAATTTTAAGATAGTCTCTTTCCTTCCATAGGCGTTTGTTAGTTCCTTACAGCATCCAAATACCGATTTATATGGGTTTACCTAAATCAGAGACACTTCTAATTTTAAATTACTCATGATATATTACATAAATCTCCCTGGTAAGTCTCAGAAACAGTGTCTGGGGTAAAAACATTAAATGTTACGAACTTAGGTTCTACACACCCTGTAAAATATATATGGCTGGAGAGCAAATGTAGATTAATTACACTGTCACATTTGTATCATTGGGATTCCTGTTTTGATTTTCCAGTGAAAATAAAACTAAGGAAGTTCAAAAAAGATTTTTCTTTGGTTTGGGTGTGCTTACAGAGTGCTTGGTAGTCCTTAGAAATGGCTGCATCTGCAGAGCATAAATGTGTCTTAATTACAGGTTTTTTTTTAGGGTGAACATCTGTGCCCTTTTCTGCAACTATGTAGATACTTTGATGGTTATCTGAGAAGAATATGTGGTTAAATTTGTACCCTGTAGTCACTTGCTAATTCACTTTATTTAGTGTAAATCAGGAATATTTAAAGGTTTATGTGTACAACTTTGACATACCACTTTATACTTAACACTGTTATGTTTTCTATAATTAGTTTACAAGATAAAATTAGAATCAGATCATTTCTTTAATTGAGATTTTGCGTTGCTGAGAAGAAAACTTAAGATCTCTTCCGTTTCTCTTTTCTTTAGTAAAGTGCTAGTTTCTTAGGTGGAGAATAGAGTCCCCTTCTTTCTTATGCTCTTTGGCTTTAAAATCACTTTGGCTTTGTACTGCTTGAAAGCATATCTCACCTACAATATGGAAAATGGACTAGAGACACAGGTGGGCTTTATAGAGCTTTATCTAACTAATCTAAATTTTTTAATATGAAAAATATGTTTTTTAAATCATTCCAATAAAGATCTATAAGAAAATTAAAAAAAAATCACTTTGGCTTTAAAATCACATGCTATGTATGAAAGTACAATGCCACTTATTTTTGAAAAATGAAGTTATTTTATTTTACTTTTCTCATCATATAAATAATTGTAGCATGGATGAAAGAATACAGGGAAACTTTTTAGTCACAGAATATGAACTTAGGCATTTAGAAATAACAACTCTTTCTGAATTACTAAGTAAGGAAGCATGGTATAAAGTGAGGGGGGATTGAGAATGATCCAGTAAGAAAGATTTTTGATAAAAAAGCAGGTATTTGGAAATTGTTGACAGAAAAGCCTAAAAATTGTCTATTTCTACTCCTCTGTGTATGACATTTTATTTGTCAAACATATTGAAAATTAACTTCCCCCAGAAAGCAATGAAATACTTCCTTTGGGAAGAATTTCTGTCACACATTGGGTCAGAATCAACTCCAATGCAAAGTGTAGTATAGGACAAATTCAAAATTTCTCCTACGTAGATAACATTCCTAAAAAGCAAATATCTACTGTGACCAAGAAGGCCAGAACATTTCCTCAGTTTGACCCAAACTTCAGAAATGTTTCTTCCTGACTCTAGTACCCTGACCTCTTTTTCTTGAAGCATTTACTATAGAAAACTTGCAATGGTAAATTCTTTCTCTAGCCCTTTGAGATAGAAATCTTCTACAATCCAGATATGTCTTTCTCTAAGACCTGGAAGCCATCCCTTTGAAATGTAATCATCAAGCAAAAATAGGACCCCTGCTTCCCAGTCCCTGTAGGCAGGTAGGAGATGAACCTGGATAAGGGAAAATTAAGACATACAAATGACTTAATCATTTAGACCAACCTCTTCCTTAAAGTAATTTTCCATTAGCTCACCACTCTTTGGTTTCAGCAAACTGAGTTCAACTTTCTCCCCTGATTGCAGCAGTCTTGACTCCTATTGCAATAGTCTTGAATAAAATCTCCCTTGCAATCTTTAACAAGTATCTGGTACAATTTTTCTTTTACTGCCATCATTATTTCTTTGGATTTATGAATTTGAGCCATATTATTCAATCATACCTTTGAAACTTCTGGACATGGGTAAATTCATAAAATAATATTTTGCTAAATTTATAAGAAACATATAGAAATGATAATGGCACAGATTTAGTTGATTATAGCTTAATGAGGTTTGGAGAAAATTATAAATGTTCTCTTTTAATTTTAAGACCATCGGTCTTGATGATATACGATGATTTTTTTTAAGAGACAGAGAGAGCATGAGTCTGGGAGAAGGAGAGAGAGACAGAGACAGAGACAGAGAATCTTAAGCAGGCTCCATGTTCAGCATGGAGCCCGAGTGGGGCCTCATCCCACAACTCTGGGATCATGACCTGAGCCAAAATCAACAATCTGACATGCAACTGAGTGAGCCACCCAGGTACCCCATTATAAGATGATTCTTAAAGTAATATTATCAGTATGAAAATGTTACAAAGTTGATCAAATTGTTCTCTATATTTGCCAAAGTCTTTCATGAATCATATTTTTCCAATTTTTTTGGTCAGTTATTAATTATAAAGAAGCGTATCCCAGAAATAGTCAATCAATCAACCGGAAGAACATGAGAAAATTAGTTCAGTAACTTTTCAGTTAATTTGCCATTGACACGATATTGAGATTTTATTGGATACTTGGGGATCATACATTGTTATTATTCAAACACCTGTATGTACAATTTACCAGAGTAGCACTTGACTTTCTATGTATTCTGCCTGTGTGGAAGAGTTTGTCTATATTTCAAAAGAAATATTTTCATTTCTTACATACAGTGTTGCTCTTTATAGGAGGGATGAGTACCAACATGTATTTTGTAATGTTTCTAAGGAAAAATTTAAGTGTGTTCAAAATGATGTGTCCTTTTGTAGCTATTTGGCTACAATAAAACTCTTTAAAATATTTTTTCCTTCAATGTTTTACTATTCCTGAAATAAGATAGAGATAGAAGTTGAAATACCTAACATAGTAAAGTGACTCTTAAATTAATTTTAAATTGAGCTAGTTTCAGTGTTCAGGCGAATATATTAAAAAATAATAAATAATTTATACAAAACAGGATTCTAACTACCAAATAAAATACGACTACTTATTGTTTAGCAAAATCCTACTGCCACTACTTACAATTTTTCCTGAAACACATATTTAGAAGCTAAACTTTTTGGTTGGTTTCCTCAAATACCTCCCTAATACTCAGAAAAGACAGAAGTAATTTACCTTAAAGGATCTGTGGTTATAGGCTCAAATGCCAGCCCTGTTTGAATATGTCTCTCCTTGCTTCCTTTCAGCAAATATAAAGTTTTCGCCAATTTTAAGTATCTGAAGAAACCGTCTGTCCCAGTCCATATACTTATTTTATTTGTTGATTCACTCCCTCAAAACATGTATTGATTGCTAATTGTGTGTGAAATACTTTATTATGTACTGAAGAAGATAAAAAGATGAAAACACAAACACACACACAGAATATCTGCCCTCAAACTGCATGTTGGAAGCTAAATCTCGTAGGAAATTTAAGATACATAAATAACTATTGTACAAGATAGGAAGTGATAAATGCGAACAGAATAACAATCAATAAAGTGTTATTAGGATCCTGGGTTTGGAGAGGTTATATAAAACCATGAAATCTGGAATGGCTTCAGAATTTTAGCTGGGGCTTAAAAACATGAAGGATTTGGGGGAGAAGCAGAGTAAGTATGTCTAAAACATTCCAGATGGTGAACAGCATACAAACAGGCAAGAGGATCAGAGAGTAAAAAGTGTAGAAAATATGTCTGTAAGTAATTCAACCTGGCTAGAACCCAGGCTTGGTAAAGAGAAATAGTGAAACCTAGTTTGGAAAAGAGGTTGAAATTATAGCAAATCTTGATCACCAGACTAAGCGGTTTTGATCTTATATGGTAGCCAATGAATGTGGAGGCATTTAAATATCAAGCAAAGGAAGGACAATATTAGAGCAATAATGTAAAAAAAAAAATTATTTGGCAGGAGTTTAAAAACATGTTGGAGGGAGAAAATGACCATTGGCAAAACAAGTCCCTAAGCACCTAATTTTAATTATCTGGGTATGAGGTAATTTGGTATGTAAACATGGAAGCATCAGGATATGCTGAAGAAATAGAATCTGTAACACATGATCAGTGATTGGATGTGAAGAATAAGGCATAGAGTAGACAGAAAGTCTTAGATGATTCGAATTCAGCCTGGTTCCTAAGAGGTCTTGTACTATTAATGCCCAGCACAATGGCTATGGAAAACAGTATGGTGGTTCTTAAAAAAAACAAAAACAAAAACAAAAACAAAAAAACAAAAAACAAAAACATATAATCTAGCATCATTACTTCTAAGTATATACCCAAACAAATTGAAAGTATGGTCCACAGATAGTTGTGCACTCACATTCATAGCAATATTATTTCAAAAGCCAAAAGGTAGATGTAACCCAAATACCCTTTGACAGATGAATAGAAACAAAATGTGGCATATATGTACAATAGAAAATTATTCAGTCAAAAAAATGAAGGAAATTCTGACACATGGTACAATGTGGATAAACCTTAAGGGCAGTATATTAAGTGAAATAAGCCAGTTACAAAAAGACAAATACTATCTGATTTCACTTAGATGAAGTACTAAGAGTGGTCAAACAGAAAGGAGAATAGTAGTTTCCACATTCTTGGGGAAAAGAGAGATGGGGAATTGTTGTTTAGTGGGTATCAAGTTTTAGTTTCACAAGATGAGAAAGTTCTGCAGATGGATTGTCAACAATGTGAATATACTTAACATTACTGAATGGTACAAGTAAAACTCTTTTTTTAATGTTTATTTTTCAGAGAGAGAGAGAGAGAGGGTGAGTGGGGGAGGGACAGAGAGAGGGAGGAGAGAATCCCAAGCAGGCTATGCTGTGAGCTCAGAGCCTGATGAGTGGCTTGAACTCACAAACTGAGAGATCATGACCTGAGCTGACATCAAGAGTCGGACGCTCAACTGACTGAGCCACCTAAGCACCCCTCAAGTAAGAATCATTATTATGATGGTAAATTTTATATCATATGCATTTTATCTTAACCAAAAATTAAAAAAAAAAATTATTAGAGAAAGAAAAAGAAGAAGAAAAAAGAGAGAAAAGGACCAAAACCAAAAAACAAAGAAACAAAAAAAAAAAAAAGGAAAAGAAACACATAGCCATATACACATATAGTTAACCAAAATTATTTCCTCAATACACTGCATAGTGAAGACAGAATGTAAACAGAAATGGCCTTGTAAATTTACCAGTATTGGGGGTGCCTGGGTGTCTCAATCGGTTGGACGTCTGGCTTCAGCTCAGGTCATGATCTTGCAGTTCGTGAGTTCAAGCCCCGTGTCAGGCTCTGTGCTGACAGCTCAGAGCCTGGAGCCTGCTTTGGGTTCTATGTCTCCCTCTCTCTCTGCACCACCCCCCACCCTGTTTGCACTCTCTGTCTCTCTCAAAAATAAATAAACATTAAAAAAATTTAATTTACCAGTATCCATTTAAGAGCAACAGGAACAAGGCAGGTACAGCCGGTCTATTTAAGGGTAGGTGTTACTATTTATTGCAATAGATGTATGAAATTAATTACTGGAACCTGTCAAAGAAAGATTTTCAAAGAGGCCCCGCTGTGTATGTATGAGGATAATATAACAGGAGGTCTAACTTCCAGTCCTGGCTTCTGACACTTTCTATTTATAACACCTTGGAAAAGTTACTTAATGACTCAATTAAAACAAACAATTCATAAATAATAATACCTGCTTATTTCATGGGATTATTATGAGATTCAAATAATGCATTTATTAGTGGTTGGTATAAAAGAAAGGCAAATGTTATTATTATCTGCTGACCTCCTTGATGGGTTTTGTGTAAACAATTGTAGCAATTTCTAGGTTAATTGCTGCAGAGAGTATCGTCAGGCTGTCAAGGGCAGGCCGAGACCATTACTAGCTATGAACGTCACACAGGGCATTCAGGTCAGTGCTGAGAACAAACTAGATCATTTATTTTTTTTAATGTTTATTTATTTTTGAGAAAGAGAGAGAGGGAGTGTGAACGGGGAAAAGGCAGAGAGAAAGGGAGACACAGAACCCAAAGCAGGCTCCAGGCTCTGAGCTGTCAGCCCAGAGCCCGACGTGGGGCTTCAACTCACGCACTGCGAGATCATGATGTGAGCTGAAGTTGGACGTCTAACTGACTGAGCCACCCAGAGCCCCCAAACTAGATCATTTAGACTCAAAATGCTGGACTCATTTACCAGGTATTTATATTTGCATTAATATGATTTATGTAAACAAATCCAGAACTTCTTTACTCCTTGCTATACTTTGCTAATAAGTATAGATCTTTCAGGTAAATTCTCTTCATTGCAACAGAGAGGAAGGGATGGAAAGGGAATGGGGGACCTATGTGAATATGACAGAATATGAAAAGGCAAGAGAAAAATGAGCATTGAGGAGGAACTAAAAGTGATGGAATAATACTACTTTTAGAAATGTGATTAGGGAATTCTCATTCATTTAGATTGCAACAGACAGGAAGCTGGGGAGAGAAGGAGCAGTTTCCACCACTGAGCTCAGCACTTTACACATTTTATTATATTCAATTTTCACAACAATTCTAGAAAATAGACTTTTATCCTCATTTTTCAGAGGGGGACACTGTAAATTCTTTGACGCAAAGCACACAAGTAGTAAATGGTGGGTGTGTTTCTAGACAATTCTCTCTAGCACCTGTGCCCAGGCATTTTCTAGAATACCATCTGACCAAACTTCAACTTCTCAAAATGCACTCAGGTGGTTTACCAGAAAGATCACAGCCTCCATGGCATTTTATGTTGTAAATACATGAACTGTCTCTAACTGGAGGGCATATATCTATAAAACAGAATATATTCCTTTGGTGAACAACAAAATATACTTTTTCCATGAGGACAGACAGGTCAGAGTAGTTTGGAGCTGATAGAATGAATGCCCACAGATCACCACAGCTAATGTTCTCATTGAGGACAAGAGACCCAGAGAAAGGAAAGAATTTCTTCAAACAGGCTCAACCAGTTGATACCCTTCCAGTATATCATGCGGCTGCTTCATAAAACACTGCCAATTTCAGGTAAACAGATTTAAGTGGCTAAGTATTCCTTATCAATATTCTAAAGCCATTCAGGGATTAATAGAGTATTGTCTAATATGTGATTAACTCCATTAAAAACATTGAACTTGTCACTGAAAGGCAAAAGAAATTTCATTGCCAATGGCATAGTTACTTTATCAAAAGCTGTCAGTATTTGCCAGATGGAGTTATGCTACTTCTTTTATAATTACATATTATGACCCAAGTGCCTACTACTAAGTGATATTTTTTCTTAACTCTATCACCAAAATTCTTGGAAGTTACTCCGTAGTATTAGCTGCAATCAGTAAAATGTAGTAAAAAAGTGGTAGCAAAGCTGGCACTCTTTAGTTCCCATCCTTTCAGTGAATCATTTGTTTTCCTGATACAATTCCTCTTTAGTAATTTCATCCTTTGTATTAATCCCTAATATTATGCTGTTGCTTTATTTTGATCGACATGACAGGAAAAAAAAAATTAGGCAGTATGTTTCCCCTCTCATTCTCTTTCATCATAGTTAACACGTGTATATTTTAATAAGAAACATCAGGACAAGTAATAGAACTGTGCTTCCTCAATACTTGGTGTGACTTACAGGACTTGAAAATTCATCCTGTATTAATCCGTAGAGATTTATAAAGGGAATGTAGCCATGCTGGAAAACACTCATCAAGCTGCAATGTAATATTAAGAAAACGCAGGTAACAAATTGAGAACAGCTTATAATAATGGAGTTAATTACTATTTAAGATGAAATATGATTTGAATAAATGTAGTAATTCAGCCTTTAAAATCATTATTTCAGGGGCACCTGGGTGGCTCAACTGGTCAGGTGTCTGACCCTTGATCTCGGCTCAAGTCATGATTTCACGGTTCATGGGTTCAAGCCCCACATCGGGCTCTGCGCTCATGGTGCAGAGCCTGCTTGGGATTCTGTCCCTCCCTCTCTCTTTGCCCTTCCCCGACTCGTTCTTTCTCTCTCTCTCTCCCTCCCCAAAAATAAATAAATAAACTTTGGGAAAAAAAAAGAGAAGCTGTTCTTCTATAATAAATAAGTAAGTAAGTAAGTACGTAGTTAAGTAAGTAAGTAAAATCATTCTTTCAGAGCCAGGAACACACCCCACCACCACTACCACTACCACACCATCATCCCATAGAATAAATTGAGCCTCGTTTAGGGTCAAAGTCATGCATGAGGTAAGGAAAGGAAAGGAAAGGAAAGGAAAGGAAAGGAAAGGAAAGGAAAGGAAAGAAAAAGCAATCATGCTTCAGTTCTCCTTTGTGAGTGCTGTGCATCTAATGAGAAACAGATGTTCAATTTATACACTACCAAAAAACAAAGTCAGAACATCCTCATAACTGACTTCCTATAGAGTTAGACCACTCCAAATTTCCTAAAGTTTTGACTCACACATGCACAAATGCACGGAAAAAAAAAGAAAGTCAATGCCCCTCAATTTACCATCACTGAAAATAGAAAAAATAAAACAATGTTGAATCAGAGAACTTAGCACAATAACCCATATTTTAATATAGTAGAAGGTCACTTACCATCAGACCTTAACCAACTTACCTGTTAAAAGGACCTCTGTTTTTAAAACCTAAATATAGGAGCTCCCTCGTCCATCCGATGCTGAACAGATTGCTCTAGTTCACTGGCCTGCCTTCCAAGAGTTGCTGTGGATTGTTCTCAAATTTGATCTTAATATTTTAATTGCTTTTTAATAATCTAATTTAATTAACATGAGCTATTTTCTATAATCCTTCTTATAAATACATAGTTAAATATGATACATTCCATTAAAATGTAAGCATTAAATAGTACTTTTCATCATGAAAACTATGGTGATCTCTCTTGAAAGGCAAAATGAAAAAAAAAAGTTATCTAGACAAAAACAAAACAAAAAAGTACTTCTGAATTATATGTGGGTAAAATGTGTGAAAGTTGGGAGAGAAATATCATAAAAATCCAGAAATGTTCTGTATCAAAAAGTCTTTCTTGGGGTGCCTGGGTGGCTCAGTCAGTTAAGCATCTGACTTCTCCTCAGGTCATTATCTCATGGTTCATGGGTTCGAGCCCTGCGTCAGGCTCTGTGCTGACAGCTCAGAGCCTGGAGCCTGTTTTGAATCCTGTGTCTGCCTCTCTCCTATGTCTTCCCCTCCCCTGTACCTGCTCTGTCTCTCTCTATCTCAAAAATAAATAAAAGTTTTAAAAAGTTAAAAAAAGTCTTTACTGTATTTTATTATTTATTTATTTAATATAATTTATTATCAAGTTAGCTAACATACAGTATATACAGCGTGCCCTTGGGTCCAGAAGTAGATTCCCATGTTTCATTGCTTACATGCAACACCCAGTGCCCATCCCAAGTGTCCTCCTCAATGCCCATTATCCATTTTTCTCTCTCCCGTCCCCCCTCCTGCCATCTGCCATCAACCCTCAATTTGTTCTCTATCTTTTCTTGTATTTTAAAAATTCTAGAGAATCTTTCACTTAAATATTACAAAAATGGATGAATTATAGTATGTATTAATCACAAAAAACATACAAGTTCCTTAAGGAGACTAATGAAAAAATAGCCCTGGCATTACGTCAAAATAATTGGCAAATAGTTATACATTTACATGTTTTAACTAAGATGTTTTTGTTATTCCCACTTTCATCAACTCATTTAAATAACCAACAACCTATCTAGGCAAATAGCATCAGTATCATATATATGTAATTACAATAGTAGAAAAATACAAAGAAAAACGGTGCTGAAATCAACACTAGCCACCAATTTAATTAAGGTTCCTTCCCAGAATGCAATACGTTTGAAGGATGTTGTGCTTTGCTATGGTTGTCTTGTCATCTGTAAGCAATCATGGTGGCTATGAGCAAAATATAATTGAGCCTGAATTGTCAGTCTTCTACACAAATGGACTGAAGTGAGACCGACAGTCATATTATTTTTAGTGGACACTTGGTCTGCTCAGCTCACCGCTCAACGCATGCTCCAGGGCACCAGTTCTCAAGTTAGAAGGATCAAAATCACCTGCAGGGCTCCTTACACCCCAGGCTGCCAAGCCCCACCCCTGGAGTTTCTGATTCCAGAGGTCTGGGATGGAGCTCCAGGATTGCATTTCAAAGGAGTTCCCCTGTGACACTCTTCCCACTGGTCCAGAGACCACATTTTAGGAACGAAAAAAAGGAACTATTTTAGAAACTATTTTAGATTGTTAAAAAACAAACAAAAACACTTTCTGGAAAACTTTGCAGCACTTGTCCTGATTCGCACAGGATGATGTATGGAAGGGTTGCATCACTTATTGTACATCTGAAACTAATATAACTCTGTTAACTAACGGGGATCACAATTAGAACTTAAAAGAACATTTTGCAATCTAAAAAAAAAAAAACTCACATAAGCTGAAATCACATGCAAAAAGCAAGCCATACACATTATTTAATATATAAGTTAACCAATTGGTTGTCCACTGATGCATCCCAGAGTTGGCTAGAGTTCATGATACAAAGGATTTTAAAGGAAATAGACAGAAAATCTTCTTTCCCAAGAATAAAGCAAGGTAATTGAATAATTGTAGGAACAGACAAATGTGCCTCAGCATGTGCTAGGAAATATTTTGAAAGCAGACTGATAAAAGTGTATGTCCCTTTTCTTAAAATTTGACTATGCAAATTAGAGAGAACTGAAAAGATTTTTACTATCTATCTTCTCATATCTGTATCCCTATCTTTCCTTCTCCTTACCTTTTCTGCCTGACATTCTTGTTTTCTCTTCCTTTCTTTCTTTCTGTCTGTAGTTTCAGATATAGTCACTACCATAAATGAGGTGGATTTTTAAAAAATTTTTTAATGTTTATTTATTTTTGAGAGACAGAGCATGAGCAGGGGAGAGGCAGAGAGAAAGGGAGACACAGAATCTGAAACAGTCTGCAGGCCCCGAGCTGTCAGCACAGAGCCCAACACAGGGGCTCGAACCTACAAGCCATGAGATCATGACCTGAACCGAAGTCAGATGCTCAACCAACTGAGCCACCCAGGCGCCCCAACAAATGAGGTTTTTAAAGTCAGTATTTCAGTAATAGCTCCAACTGGGTCACAAATTGATCCTAAAGGTACGATTCTGTTCATTAGTATAATAGATTAAAATCTGTTTGGAAAACGTTTTTCGAAGAAATTTAAATTGTGGAGAGAAAGGAAAAATTCACTCAGAGACTCTAGGTTACATTTTCTTCTCCTCTTTAGAGGATTGATTATACAAATAACTCTGCTAAAAAGCCCTGAGGATGAAGAGCAGTGCAAACTGTGTGGTTAAATGAAAATAGATTTAATCACATGAACTGTGCTGGAATTATTTTCGTTCAACATTTCAAAGACGTAATAATTTTTTCACACCATCTTGCCTGAGCCCTGGTTTTTGTGAGAAGTAATCCATCCTGAGTTCATTTTACAGTTGTTAGCTCCTTAACTGTGGATGGTAAGTGCTTGCCTTGTATCTGAAGTTATGCTCTCTGTAAAACAGTACTTTGAGATTGGGACAGTAAGTACCTTTTGTGTGTGTGTGTGTGTGTGTGTGTGTGTGTGTGTGTTTTAAAACTATACATTTTCACACTGACTCCAGAAGAAAGTGTCATTAAGTCATGGGATGTGGTGGGGGAGGAGGGAAGACATTTTTTCAAAGCTAAATGAGAAACCTGAAAACAATATGAGGCTCTGATTTTAGGTGCTGCATTAAAGAACTCTGATTCTAGAATTTAACTTATCTTTTTCTATGTAAGGGATGTGTGCTTTTTATAAAAAAAAACTGTTTTTATGTGCTCCAGGAACAAAATGGGCATATGAACATTACTTCTGTGTACACACAGAAAGTAAATGAAAATGGTCACAGCTTTAGGCTTATAAACTAGATACAGTAAAAAACTAAATTTTGATATTACTTTTATTAAGTAAAAAACAGCATAAACTAAAAATGAGTTTTCAATAGAATATTAAGTAAATGCCATGTATTTCTAATGTGATCACTGAATGAAATTACAGGATGAAATTAAAACCTAATTCATTTTGAATGCCATGCTATCCAAAAGACAAAAATATCAAAATACACAGAATTACCCTAAAGCACCATAATTTACAAGTGTAATATTATACTTGTGTATTTCACAGATAAGTCCAAACATATCTACTCCCACCCATCTCACCCCCAAGCATGGAATATACTTCAAGGAAGCTATGCGTTTTCATTTCTTCAGCTAGACTTGAGACCTCTTGAGGTTAGGAAATGTATTTTTATATCTTTATTTTATTCATTGTTCCAAAATATGTATTTATCGACTATTAAAGGGGAAAAATCTAAGAATACTACAATTTTGGTAGCTCTTAGAACTTGCTATAACTTCCTGTTTATTAACCAGTTGAATGTTTACACATAAGAGGACTAGTCTCAGGTTTTATGCTGTCATTCATAGTCAATACTAGTATGCAAGGTTAGGCATTTTAGAGGTCTGAAAATGGAGAAAAGATTTTTAGGTCATTCAGTTCTGTGAACCTGCAGTTTGCTGCTGAATTAGGAAGATGACAAAAGTTCACCAGGCACATCACCTTCAAGCCGTCACTATATGGCCTTTGCCTCTCCAGGGAAACCGTTCACAAAGAGACACTTAGAAGTTTTCCACTGCATAGGCAATCCCTACCTAATTGTTTCACAGCAAGAATCCCAACAATCTGTACAGCAGATGTGACTACCTCACTTAACACTATCATAGGAAGAAAATAAGGGCAGAAGAGTCATATGCTCATGGTAAAGACACAAAGAGAAACTGCTGCATGAGCACAGATAGCACACGTCTCTCTGGCCATCTGTTCCACCACGTGTGCCGCACATCACAAGAGGATGTGAAGAGAGTGGACAGCTGAGCAAAAGTCACAAATAAGTTTTCCAGAGTGGCAAATGACGGCTTTCAACAGCAGGATGACACCAGAATGACACCAGAGTAGAAGAGTTTTTATTGGTATTGCAAGGAATGTGCTGCCACTGTTGCTTAAAGGACCCCAAGGCTTTAAATATTAGATAGATAGATAGATAGATAGATAGATAGATTTTTTTTAAGGGGCACCTGGGTGGTTCAGTTCGTTGTTGAACATCTGACTCTTGGTTTGCGATCGAGCCATGATCTCATGTGGGATCTGCGCTGTCAGCCAGGATCCTGCTTGGACCTCTGTCTCTCTGTCTCTCTCTCTCTGCCTCTCCCCTGCTCTGCTCTCTCTCTCTCTCTCTCTCTCTCTCTCTCTTTCTCTCTCAAAATAAATAAAGAAACTCTAATAAAAATTTAAAAAAATAAATTAGTGTCACGTTATCCTTTTCTGTCCACACCACATTCTGCTGTCACTCTTGAGTGGCAGAGAGGGTGCAGAGTTAATCTGTGACATAGGAATTCCACAGGGTGGCTTCTTGTCTAGGACACCCCTATGGGTGAAACGAAGGCTGACGGGGGCTTGCTGTAGGGTGTCGCAGGCCAATTTAATGCTGACAAAGTTCTGAGACAAAGAACTATGGTATCTATCCTGACGGTTACCCTGATTATTAGTGTTGACATCAGGTCAGAACTTGGCATAATATTTTAACACAGTTCAGGTTTTATATTAACTAATCTTTACTTCCAAAGCTCAAATGTAGGATAAGAAAAATTCTTCTCTTGGCACACATAACTGGATGAATGAATCTTTGGTGAATGATTACAAGGATAGAGTCATTTCGTTGATGTACAGGAGGTGGCCTGCAGAGGCAGGATTTGGGTGATAGGTTTGAGTAGGGGGGCTGCCATAGGTCTTGGTGCAACTGGGATTCATCCCTGGGGATGAAAGGGCTGTGTGTAAGGGCAGAGCACAACCTAACCTTGCTGTGTTCCTTAGTAACCTCACTGAGGAAGAGGAGGAAGAGGAGGAGGGAGACGGGAAGGGGAAAAGGAGGAGAATAAAAAGGGAGGGGGAAGAAAAGGAAAAGGAGGAGAGGAAAATCTGCTTGGAGAAATGGAACACAGGGAGTTTAAAATCAAATTCGTGCATTATGTTTGTGCATGGATATATAAAGCTGATGAAGGCAATTAGCCTTCCAGGGTTAGGTCTTTAAAAGGAGAAACTACTCTTGGCTGTTTCATCAGGGGTTCAGTATAGTTGGGAAAATGGCCTCTGCCCTAAAAACAAAGAATGAGCAAAACACAAAGATTAGATTGTTGTTTCCAAGGTAGAGAAAAAGATCAGTCAAAAAGGGTTGCACTTAGAATATATATGGACCCAGGGGGTGCTTGAGTGGCTCAGTTGGTTAAGCAACCAACTTTGGCTCAGGTCACGATCTCATGGTTTGTGAGTTCGAGCCCTACGTCAGGCTCTGTGCTGACAGCTCAGAGCCTGGAGCCTGCTTGGAGTTCTGTGTCTCCCTCCCTCTCTCTCTCCCCTTTCCCTGTTCATGCTCTGTCTCTCTCTCTCAAAAATAAATAAAAATAAAAAAAAAGAATATATATGCACCTAGTGAAATTAAAAGCTATCCAAACACACAGTTGAGATCAGGGATTTATTTGTATGTAGCATATAGAAAAAGTACGTAACTTCTTTCTAAATTGGCTGTTTAGTCATAAACAATTTAGAAGAAGCCGTAAAGATTTTAATCCTGAGGAATACATTGGGTTTCATGAATTATATATATTAATCAGCTTTCTAATACTGAGATAATAAGAATCACACTAGACAAAATGATAGCTCTATCTTTGGAAGTTCAAGGCAGAAACTTCAAAACTTTTGTTCATTCCAATATCCTCTGAGGATATTTCATATTATTTTCCTATTTCAGTGATTTCATTAAACTATACACTGAAACCCCTGTAAGCAAGCTGAGAGACTTGGGAAACGATAAGACATAAGCAATACAAACCTCCATAGCGAACTGACATTGTAATAAGGACAGTAGATGGCACAGATTGCTGGGAGAAAAAGGATGGAGAAGGGATTGTGGTTGTTTTAAGGGAGAAAATCACATTTTCCACCATGGTCCAGAAAATATGATATTATCTGTTTTCCTTTTTGTGACCCAAAAATGTAACCCTGATTCAAGTTGAGAAAAAAATATTCATGCCAACCCTCAGTAAGAGAAATATAAAGTTGTGTTTCTATCAGTGTATACAGTGCTTGTGACACCATATAGTTCCCTCATCTCTATAGGTGTAAAAAATAAAACCCATTTTATTGCTTTGAGGAATCGAATTTGAAATTATATTTTTTTAAATAGCAGTTATGATATTTCTCCTTCTGAGGACCATTGCCCTGGCAATAGCCTCTCTCTTAGGGATAGTATTTTCATTCCTTAACTCAATCAGGTCTTTAAGTTTCTATTCTTCAAAAGACAAACTTACATCTTATAATTTATAATGGATTAGAATTCATTTGGGAAATTCATGGGAAGAGCTTTTTTAGCATTCAACAGTAAAGAGAACATACAGGATAAATATCTGGAGCACCTATTTCTTTGTTTTACAGTGACATAAAATATTTGATGAAAATATGTGCCCTCAAATAATAAGAGAAAACCCAGGTATATGAAAACTATCATATATATATCTGAAGTAACTTCTACAGAATTAAAAATAACTCAGGATGATTTCTTCTTGTCAGACTGTAAGTCTTGGTACCGAAGCTAAACAATGCCAAGTTTTCTTATGACTTAAGGCAGTTTCCTCTGAAAAAAAC